>NC_061848.1:4875314-4877814 GCF_019202785.1 Penaeus chinensis
CCAACGTACCCTCTCACCCTCCTCCCCCCCACACACACATACGCTTTCCCCTCATCCACCCCACTCCCCTCAACCCTCACACATCCCTCACCCCCACACTCTCCCGTCACCTTCCACACTCTCCCCTCACCCCCACACTCTCCCCTCACCTTTCACACACCCCTCACCCCCCACACGCACCCCTCACCCGCACACCCCTTGACCCTCACACACTCCTCACCTTCCACACACCCTCACCCCCACACTCTCCCCTCACCTCACACACACCCCTCACTCCCACACTCTCCCCTCACCTCCCACACACCCCTCACCCGCACACCCCTCACCCCAACACTCTTCCCTCACCTCCCACACACCCCTCGACCCCCACACACTCCTCACCCTACACCCTTCTCCTCTCCCGACCTTTTTCTTGACCTTTCCACTAATGACACAGGCTGATACACTCGATAAATACAAAAGGTGACCTTGACACCTGCTGACATTCATGGAAATCGCTCGAGTGTTACATCATCTTCTGTAACACACACTCGCATCACTCTGAAGTCGTCATGCATTTGGAGCATTGTATGAAATCGCGCGCATGATATGGTTGTTGTGAGTTGCGTGTTTAGTCATTTTTAGACTTTATTCCATAGGCGAAATGTATAATCAGATTTACATCGTGAATATTGTGACGTTTTTAATGTTGGCTTAAGAAAGAGAGGGAAGAGAGAGGGAAGGAGAGGAAACGATGAAGAAGAGAGAATTAAGAGAAGAAAAAGGAGAAGAAGCAAACGAAGAAGAAAACGAAGTTATAGAAGAAGAAAATAAAGAAAAAGAAAAAGAAGGAAAAGAAGACAAGAAAAAGACAGAAGGCTAGGATAAATGGAAACTGTGAAAAAAACAACAACAGAAAATAGATGACATAATAAATAAAGAAACAGACAGAAAAAAAAAATCCCAAGATCCAGTACTATATACAAATAATAATAATAATAACAATACACACGCCCATTGAAATATTTGCATCCATTTCCCAAAGAAATGAAAATAATCCCTCAATAGACCCCCCCCCCCCTCGGCCCTACCCCACTACCCACCCACCTACAAACCTCTATCCTGACCCTCCTTAACACTTAGACTAATTACCCTTCCATTGTAACGCGAACAATACGCGAGGGCGAGGCACCGACATACGGGGATTCCCCTAATCTGTCCCTGGGATTCACTCGTATAGTAGACAAGCAAAGCAGGAGTGATACTTGAGGGGAAGGGGGGGTGGTGAGGGGAGAGGGGGAGTGAGGGGGCAGGGGGGGGGGAAGAGTGGGAGTGAGGAGTGAGGGGAGAAGGGAAAGGGGAGGGAGGGAATGGGAATGAGGGGGAGGGGAGGAAGAGAGTGGGAATGAAGAGGGAAGGGGGAAGGGAAAAGGGAGGGAGAGAGTGAGTGGGAGGGAGGGGGAAGGAAAGAAGGGAAGAGGGAGGGAGGGAGAGAAGGGGGGAAGGGAATAGAAGTGAGGGGGGGAAGGGAGGAGGAAAATGGGAGTGAGGAGGGAGGGGAGAAGGGAAAAGATAGGGAGGGAGGGAGTGGGAGTGGGAGAGGAGAGGGGGAAAGTGAAAGTAAAGAAGAATTGCGTTAATCAAAGGAGAGAGTGGAGGAGAGGGGAGAAGAGGAGGTAGAGGAGAGAAGAGTTAAAAGAGAAAGTGGAAAGCAGGGTGAGGATGGACACAGAAGGGAGAAGAGAGAGACGGAGGTAGAGGGAGAGAGCGAAGATGATAAAGGAGACTTAGAAGGAAAAAGAGGAGGTAGAAGGAGAAACCGAAAGAGATGGCAAAGTAGAGATAGGAGAAGATAAAGGAGTAGAGAAGAAGGAAGAAGAAAGACGGAACGGAAGACGAATAGACATCAGACTAAAAAAAAGAGAGAGACAAGAAAGAAAGAAAAACAACAACAACAACAACAAAACAGAAAAGGGAAGTAACAGAGAGGATAGAAAGGTGAAAATCATAATAAAAAAGAAAATAGAAAATAGAAAAAGGGAAATATGAAAACCAGAGAAAGGGGACAGGAAACAGGGAAGAGGAAGGGGCGGCGAGGACAGTGACCATGGGTGTCAGAATTTACTAGTGCCATTGCAAGGTCAAATTAAAAAAAAAAAAAAAAAAAAAAAGGAATTTATGGTTCATATACCTCAGACTACTAGCGGAAATGTACTCTGAATACAGTCCGTTAGCCTTACCTACTCACCGTTTGTTAGGCATTCGTTCTGTGGGGTTTAATTAAATTGTGGTTTTCTCTCGCTTTTATTTCTCTCTTTTTCTTCTGATCTCTCTTTCCACCTCTGTCCGTTTTTCCTTTTCTCTCTCTATATATTTTCTTTATAGATAGATAGATAGAAAGATAGATAGATAGACAGTTAAAGATACACACACACACACACACACATATATACATACATATATAATATATATACACATATATGCGTGTGTGTGAGTGTGTGTGTTTATGTATACATATATG
>NC_061848.1:4890314-4892814 GCF_019202785.1 Penaeus chinensis
GCTTCTGATTATCGTCTGCTTATTTACATGTATGGTGTAACTGAGACTGAAATTAGCAGAAGACAAGAGAGATGATACTATAAGAATGATTCTAGTGATTGGTCAAGATGATTGCCAAAGCATCTTGATTCGTAAGCTGCAATGTGTGTTTTCTATTAATTTGCGTAGTGTGATTGTGGTAGGAGAGCTACTTGTGAATAGATTTTGGTTATTTTTAGCATTTACTTGTATGGTATGATTGTGGTAGTAACAAGTGGATGTAGATAGGGACGATAATGTTAGTTATATGATTTTGCTTCCTTTTATGGGAGTGGAGGGGGGTATGGATAGCTCTAATCATGAAAGGCAATACACTGAAATTACTTTATCATGATACAACACTCGCTAGTCATTGCGGCACGGTAACTACCATGTTTTTTTACGATCCACAAAGCGTCATTTGTGTCAAAACATAGGAACGTGAACGCAAAGAAGATGCCACTTTTGCACGTTGATATTATAGATAAGGAACACCCCAATGTCAAGGCGCTTGAGAAGATAAATCTCTCCATTGTGAGTTCTGCAGAGTAAAGGAAGTGAGACCGAGTATATCTCCTGTACTGTTGTTAGGAGGAAACAATGTATCTGATACCTTGCAGTTGTGGAAAGATCTGAGGTTGCAATTATGTGTTATCTAAGGCGCTGTAGCATCCGTAGTAGTGTTTTAGTACCATGAAGTTGCTAACTGTTGCAGTAATGGTACTATATCATGAAAAATGACACACACGAGGAATAACATCATTTCTTGAATAACATCCTATTCAGGCATTATAAGGCCGGACGTTGACTATCCGATCCTGCTTAAAAATATGATTGCACGCCCAGGTAATGCCCTTCAACTTGCATGATTATCATGTTGTGGCTTTGCATTCCTCTGTCCTTGCATCAATAAAGGTATTTTTCCGTTTAGTATATCTTGCAACGATATTCAATGGAGGATACAATAGCAAGAGCGTGAAATGGCAGCAGAGAGACCTGTCATTATCATTGTGCAATATCCCATATATATATATATATATATATATATATATATATATATATATATATATATATATATATATATATATATATATACATATATATATATATATATACAAATATATACATATACATATATATACACAGATATATATACATATATATATACATATATGTATGTATATATATACATATACATCGGGTGTGTGTGTGTGTGTATATATATACACATATATATGTATATATATATATATATATATATATGCATGCATGTATGTATATATGTGTGCATATGTATATATGTAAATATAGATATGTACATGTGTGTGTGTGTATGTATATATATATATACATATATATATATATATATATATATATATATATATATACACATGCGTATATACTATACTGTACCTCTCTTCCTACTTAACCTACACAGTTCCATGGAAATAAATTTGTCAAGAGACGCATACATAATGACTGGCCTAAAAAAAAGTCTGGACTATCTTTTGCAATTACCATTAGTAGAAAAAAATAAACAATTCATCTCATAATTTTCCTATCATTTATACCTACCTCAGATTTGTTTTTGCCATTCTTATAATAATATGACGGAAAGAAATTTAATGAATTGAAAAATGATGACTCGAGAACTTACCTGAAGGAGAAAGACTTGCAGGAGAAAAAGGCGAGATTGCACGCCTCTTCACACTCCCTCAGGCTATTAACACTCGCGTATTTATCCACGTGACTCGCCTGCAGCCTGAGACCTTCGCCTTTCTCCGCGTAACAGTCTGGAATGGACGAACAGCTGTTTATTTAGATCAGCTGATGACTTCCATGGTATTGTGCTTTTTTTTTATTCTATCAAACTTTTTTTTTTTTTTTTTACGTTATATGATATTCTTTTGAAGTTGTATGTATATATATATATGTTGTTGTTTTTTTATTTTCAAGTAGGAGTTTTTTTGTTTTTTTATATATATATCATTGCGAAGGAGGAAGTTATGTTTGAGAGATAAAACATGCACATAATATACTTATGATTACACTTCATTACAGCTTCATTGCTTTCTCCTTTTCTTTTTTTTATTTTTCTTCTTTTTCCTACTTCTTGATTGTCTTTGTTTCTCTAATCTTCGTTTTTTCCTTGGCACTATAACTGTTTGCTTAATTGCTTTATGAAAGTTGCTCTCTTGCTCTTAATCTGTCTGAACTTTTCTTCTCACTCTCGCTCTCTCTCTCTCTCTCTCTCTCTCTCTCTCTCTCTCTCTCTCTCTCTCTCTCTCTCTCTCTCTCTCTCTCTCTCTCTCTCTCTCTCTCTCTCTCTCTCTCTCTCTTTCTCTCTCTCTCTCAGACACAAACACACACACACACACACACACACTCCCCCCACACTCCCCCCACTCTTCAATAACTGTCCCTTTCCCTCTCTTCCTCTAATAATAATAATAGTAATAATGATAATAATAATTATATTAAT
>NC_061848.1:4905314-4907814 GCF_019202785.1 Penaeus chinensis
TGCTTATGCAGTTGCAAGATCTTACGTGCACAGGGACCCAGGGAGAGAGAAGGTTAATTTTCTTTTATGAAATCACTTATAAGGGAAGTTTAACACAGCATGAAGTTGAAAAACTTTACTAGTACGTATATGAATAAATATAAAAAATAAAATGATATATAATGTGTTGAATGAAATTATATACAATGTGTTCAAACTTTACCAGTTTATCAGTTGTTTCCCCTCAATAACCATTTAACTATGCTTCAGTTCAGACCTTCATGGTATAAAATGATTATTTCAACCTGCAATTAAAGAAAAAGAACAAAAGTAATATCTATACAAAAGTAATATAAAATACCACATAGGCAAATAAAAATTAAACGCTTTGGTTCAGAGAAGAAACGAATTTTCTAGTTTACATAAAATGTTCACATTGTATCTGTCCGAGTGACTTTTAAGGTCCTATCACCAGAACAGTTTATTTAGTAAAGAATAAAGAGACATTCAATTAGGTGACCTATGTTGACCTTAGGTAATTCTACGGAAATGGAATCAGTCATCTACATTGCGCAAGACGCTGGAGGATGGCGTTAAAGAAATTGAAAAGACGCTAGTTTGCTTTTTTAAAAATCATATTAAAAAGGAAAACCCCAAGAAGACGGCAAGGTCTTCCCTAGATGTCTCGACCTTTGACCTTGTAAAATTATGCTAAATACGTTCTTTTCTTTCTGTGCATACAATGTATTATTCATAGAATGTCCTTAGCTCTCTCTATTCACTTAGCATCTGATTCATATCGTTTTATGACCGTACTATATATAGCTACAATTCATTTCACAAGGATACACATTTACCTTGACAATATAGATACAGTATATGTTTGTATGTCTATTCATGTCTGCGTTTATGTGTGTTGAGGAAGTGAATATTATGCATGTAGTACATATGGACTGGCATCTCACGGTGTAAAAGCAGGCGAGACGTAAATGAGTTCTCCGTGTGTGGATCAGACAACTAGTATTAGAGATAAAAGGTCACATTTATAAATAATTGAATACAGTAGATGTATTATCATATGAAGCAAACCAACCATTTGCTTCATACAAAATAATAATAATAATAATATTTAATATAAATCATCTCCTTCAACGATAAAAGGCCAGTTAGATTGTATTAAATGCATGGTTTAGCTAGAGCAGAAAATAGGCCACAAGACGTATTTAAGAGAATGCCAAACCATATGGGCGGTTTAGAACAAGTCGGTGTTATATATTTCCCTCTATTAACAAGATACTCTAAGTGCTTAATGATAAAGTCACGCTACATATTCTCTATTTTGCATGCGTGAGTGTCCAGCTATTGAAATCCAGGAAAAGAGGCATAAAAGGTTTACAGAAATATAAGCCTGTCATTGTTTCTATGGTGAAAATCATTATATGAAGTTATAAGCTTATGCTACTGATATAGCTTTCTTCTTCAAATACTTCATGCTAAGTATATACAGATATATACAGTAGCATTAGCGAACCCTGTGAATTAGTGCAATGTATGCAGTTTTGTTTGCATTATCTTTGAATGTTTTCTGGCGATATTCTATAGTATGAAATTTAGTATATTAAGGATGTTATGAATTTAAGTGGCTCATTAGCCTATATATAGTAATACTGTAAGAGGGATCAATATTTTTATTTTTTTTTCTTTCATTCTTTCTTTCTTGTTCTTGTCTTCTTAACTTGCTTTCCTTGCTATTGTCATTTCTCCTCCTGCTTCCCTTGTTGCTGCGGTCTGCTTCTCCTCCTCCTTCTCCTCTTCTCATTCATTTTCCTTTTTCTTCTTTTTCTTCTTCTTTCTTTTTTCTTCTTTTTCTTCTTTCTTTTTTCTTCTTCTTTCTTTTTCTTCTTCTTCTTCTTCATCTTCTTCTTCTTCTTCTTCTTCTTTTTCTTATTCTTTTTCTTCTTCTTCTTCTTCTTCTTCTCCTTCTTCTTCTTCTTCTTCTTCTTCTTCTTCTTCTTCTTCTTCTTCTTCTTCTTCTTCTTCTTCTTCTTCTTCTTCTTCTCCGCCTCTTCCTCCTCCTCCTCCTCTTTTTCTTCCTACTCCTCCTCCTTCTCCTCCTACTCCCCCTCCTCCTCTGCTTCCTCTTCCTTCTTTTTATAAAAAAAAAATCCAAAACACACAAGAAAATAAAATAAACAAATAAAGCTACAAATTCAGTGTTTATATTAATAATATCAAAGATCATATCAGGTTGCAGGTATGATGGTGTATTGTCATGCAGTGCAGCTGGCGTAATACTTCGCCAATTATGATTGCATTATGCGACTGAAAGCAGTTCATTCTCCTCTTTGTGTGCCTATTTCTCTTTGTTTCCTCTCCTCTTCCTCTCGGTCTGTCTTTCTGCCTCTCTCTCTCTCTTTTTTCTTTCACTTTCTCTCTTCCTATTTCTCTCTCTCTCTCTCTTTCTCTCTCTCTTTTTCATTCGCCCTACACCTTCTCTCTCTCTCTCTCTCTCTCTCTCTCT
>NC_061848.1:4927814-4930314 GCF_019202785.1 Penaeus chinensis
ATACACAGGCGCACGCGCATATGTACACGCAGGCACACACAGACACACACATAGACGCACAGTACACACAGGCTCAAGCACATACACCCACATCCACACAAGTATACAAGGGTACGTTTTTTCTCCTTCTTTTCTCTTCTTTTTACTTGGATATAAAAACTTGTAGCTTCCTTTCTTGTTGCATTTTTTAATTCTGTCTCGCTCGGTTCTTTTTTTCTTCGTTTTTTTTTTTTTTTTTTTTACTCTCTCATGCAGGATACAAGCAATGGCTTCTTCTTTGTTCTTATTCCTCTTTCGTTATTGGGTTATTTCACCTCTACTGGTTATTATGCATACTTTCGTTGTCGTATTTTGCCGCATTATACGTTTACCTAAGTCACCCTGGTAACAAGTGGTCGTTTTCTTTAACTAACAAAGTCAAAAACAAATGATAATTTTGAAGGAAGATTTACAATGTTCATTATTTGTTTATGATTTTATTTATTTATTTGATTATTATCTATTTTATTTTGAGGGGAGAGGGAGCTTTAAACAAAAGAAAAGTTACGCGGATAATAACATTATAACTTGAATTAGTTTTATCATATAAAACGAGATAATATCACTGCATGTTATCTTATTTACCTTGAGAAACACACACACACACACACACACACACACACACACACACACACACACACACACACACACACACACGCACACACACACACACACATAGTAGTAGTAGTAGTAGTAGTAATTATAATAATAATAATAATAATTATTATTATTATTATTATTATTATTATTAACAAAAAGATTACTTTTTCTATCTTGAGTAGATTCTAAGAGCGCAACACAAACATAAACACACACACACACACACACACACACACGTTAACACTCACATTCACACTTACACACACGCACACACACACATAATACTACTAGTAGTAGTAGTAATAATAATAATAATGATTAAAAAAAAAAATCACACACACACACACACTAATGATAATGATGATGATGACAAAAAAGATAATAGCAATGATGAAAATGATAATAATGATAACAATAGTAACTCTAATAATAATGATAGTAATATTAATAATAATGATATAATGATTATAACAATAACAATAACAATAATAACAATGATAATGATAATAACAACAAGGATAATGATAACACTAATAATGTGACGATAACAATGTGTTACAATACTCATTATCAAATTTATTATAATCAATTAATGATATGAATATCAATATTTTGGTAATTTATATGACCATAAGAATATTAATCTTTTATTATTAATATCAGTATTATGATGATTTTCTTTATCTTCAAAATTGTAACAAAGATTATTAGAATTATTATCGTTGTTATATTCGTCTATAAATGAATTAGAAGAAAATAAATGGAGAGAAGAGGCAGAAGATGAGGACAAATATGCAAAAGATAATGCATGAGAAATATAAAAGGAAAGATGAAAAATTAAAGAAGAAGAAGAAGAAGAAGGAGTAGAAGTAAAAGGGGACGAAGAAGAAGAAAGAGGAAAAGGAAGAGGAAGGGGACGAAGAAAAAGAAGAACAGGAAGAAGAAAGAGAAAAAATACGAAGAAAAAGAAAAACAAGAAGAAGAGTAAGAAGGAGAAAAAAATACGAAGAAGAAGGAAGAGAAAGAATACGATGACGAAGAAGAGAAATACGAAGAAGAAGAAAGAGAAAGAAAAGAAGACGATAATGAAAACGAAGAAGAAGAAGAAAGATAAAGAAAAAGAAGACGATAAGGAAAACGAAGAAGAAGAAGAAGAAAAAAGACCAGATTTCAAGGACAGTTTTTTTTATATTATGATCACATCCATTTTTGTCCCCCCCCCCTCCCCCCCCTCCTCCCCCCTAAAAAAAAATAATGATATTGATAATCAAAGAGATGAATGAGACAAAAAAAAAAAAAAAAAGACGCCAGAAAATAATGATAATAATGATAATAACAATGTTAATGATTATACTGATGATAATGAAGATAATACTAATGATGGTGATATTAAAGATAATGATAAGGATGATAAGAATGATAACGATAATGATGACGATTATGATGATGATGAGGATGATGATGATGATGATGACGATGACGATGATGATGATGATGATGATGATGATGATTAGAGAGAGAAAGAGAGAGAGAGGTGTGGGTGGCCAGACTGACAAACATACAAACAAACAGACAAACAAACTGAGCAAGCCAAGACAAGACTAACAGACGAAGGAGAGGAGAGGAGAGAGAAGAAAGAGCTGAAAGAGGAGAGGGCCTTAAAGACTCCTTAGCTCTCGGATGACGTAAGATCGGGTTCGAAATCCTTCTTTAAAACGCGGATTGGCTAATCAGAGGTCCACTGAAGGTCAGACGGTCGCCGCCATGTTGTGAATCATGCGTTCTGTCATGCGTTATGTTGTTACCATTGGTGGCTGACGTCAGGCACGTTATTTTGCATGACAGACGACGGGGAGGGGAG
>NC_061848.1:4950314-4960314 GCF_019202785.1 Penaeus chinensis
ATATGTAAATGTGTAAGTATTATATATATAAACACAAATATACATATATATACACATACATACATATGTGTGTAGAAATATACACAAAAATACATACATTTAAGTATATACATACATATACATATAAATGTATTTATACATATATATGTATGTGAGTATGTTTATATATATACATGTATATGTATATATGTATATATAGATAGATATACATATAGACTTACACATATATATAAGATAGATATGGATATATAGATAGATATCAAGACAAGTTTGGTACTGAGGAGTGTTTGACCTCGTTTCAGAGGCTGACCCTACCCTCTGGCTAAGTCCAAAGCAATGGTATCGTATTTTGTGGCCATGTTCTTTTTATGGGGCCATGCGGTCATTTTTAAGGGGCCAAGCGATTCTTTTGGGGGGCCATGTGGTACTTTTAAGGGGCCATGCGTTTTTTTTAGGGAGCCATGCAGTTCTTAGGGGGCCACGCGGTTCTTTCTTGGGGGCTTAACTACTTTTTTTAGGGGTCATGCGATGCTTTGTAGGGAGCCATGCGGTTAATTTAAGGGGACCATGCGATTCTTTTTAGGGGGCCACGCGGTTCTTTCTAGGGGCCTTACGATTTTCTTAGGGGGTCAAGCAATTCTTTGAGGTCCATGCATTTTTAGGGGGCCATGCAATTCTTAGAGGTCCATGCATTTTTAGGGGGCCATGTGGTTCATTTCAGTGGGGCATGCAGTTCTTTTTAGGGGGACCATGCGGTTCTTTTTAGGGGGTCATATGACTCTTTTTTAGGGGGCCATACAGTTCATTTAGGGAGCTATGCGATTCTTTTTAGGGAGCCATACCGTTCTCCTTAGGGGGCCAATTGGTTCTTTTTAAGGAGCCATGAAGTTCTTTTCAGGGGACCATGCGGGTAATTTTTTAGGGGGCCATGCGATTCTTTTTGAGGGACCACGCGGTCATTTTTAGGGGGCCATGTGATCCATTTTTTTTTTTTTAGTGGGCCATGCTGTTCTTTTTAGGAAGCCATCTGATTCTTTTTAAGGGGCTACACGATCAATTTTAGAGGGCCATGCGGTTTAATTTAGGGGTAACATGGAAATTATGACCTGGCATTAAAAGATTTCTCTCGTCCGATTCTACTTACAGCTATTATTCACAAATCAATAAAGTTTTTACGAGACCATGCGGTTCTTTTTAGGGAGCAATGCGGTTGTTTTTAGGGAGCAATGCGGTTCTATTTAGGGGGCAATACAGTTCTTAGGGTGCCAAGCATTTTTCTAGGGGGCCATGTGGTTCATTTAAGTGGGCTATGCGGTTCTTTTTAAGAGGCCATCCAGTTCCTTTTAGGAGACCATGCGAGTATTTTTTAAGGTACCATGCGGTTCTTATTAGGGGGCCATGCGATTCTTTTTGAGGGACCATGCGGTTCTGTTTTAGGGAGCTTTGCGATTCGCCTTAAGGGGCAACGCGGTTATTTTAAAGGGGCTATGTTGTTCTTTTTAGGGAGTCATCTGGTTTTTTTTAGGAGGCTACACGGTAATGCTTAGGAGGCCATGCGGTTTAATTGAGTGGGCAATGGAGCAACATGGAAATTAGGACATGGCATTTATAAATTTATCTCGCCCGGTTCTACTTACAGTTTATTATTCACAAATCAATAAACTGGAATCAGATGGGTTCGCTCAGAGATCTTCATGTGTCACGCGACTTGATTATTTTTACACTTCTATTATGAAGTACCTTTGGGTTCCTCCCCATTTTATTTATTTTTTTTTTTCCTCCCATCAATTTGTATTCTGGATAGATGCGTTATCGACTTAAGATTAGGAATCACTGTCCTTAAGCGACTGCCACAATTATTTTTTTCTTCGCAATACTGTATTTGTTTCTTCTTTAGTCTCTATCTCGAAATGTATCAGCAACTTCTATCATATTTCACAATGGATTAAACAGTCAAAATAAGAACGACCTTCGAAGTGGATCGTCTGCGGTTTGGCAATCTCGACTGAGCAATGCGTACATTTCCGACCTTGGGTTTCGTTCGGCTGTGTATATAAACTTGAACTCAAGCCTTGGGACTTCAGTTTATCCTGCCCCCGCACAAAGTAAATCAGATCTCATCATGAAGCTGGTAAGACGCTCAGTTTTTTGGTTTGTTTTTTAAGTTATCATATGAAAGAATGAAAACACTGCGCGTATGTATTAGAATATGTAATTTGCATTAACTCTTAGTGAATTAATCTATGTACAATATTGGCATTAATTTGTACATCTATGTACGTACGTAGCAATTGATACAATACATAAACACATATTTGTGTATTTGTCCGTACTTACATACAAATACACATATATATATGCATATATAGTGTGTTTGCCCATATGCACATATATATCTATATTTATCTTAAATGTGTTTGTGTGCGCACATATATACGTATGTATATATGTATTCATGTATAGATATATACTATCTATATGTAACTCTATATATGTTTGTGTCCATACTTGTGTGTGTATATATGCATATATGTGTGTGTATGTACAGTATGTAAGTATATTTACATCTTTCATTACATTAGTATCCGTTATTTTGATAGTGACATAGTGTACATCTACTGGCTGCTTTTATCTTTTCAGCTCCCGATAGCATTAGCCCTGTTTGTGGCCCTGACAGGACTCGTGGGCTGGACCAGCGCCATGCCTGACCCTGACCCGGTTCCTGACCCTGACCCGGTTCCTGACCCGTCAGGATTCTTTGGCGGGGGGCGTGGCTATGGATTCGGTAGGGGTCAAGGCGGTCACGGATTCAGCAGGGGTTTCGGTTCCTTCGGCAGGGGTGGTCACGGCTTCAGCAGGGGTTTCGGTTCCTCTGGCGGGGGGAGCTTTGGCAGGGGCAGGGGTGGCTACTGGTAAAATGTCTGTTAACTGCATTTGTATTGTCCCAGAAGAAAATAATTTGATATCAAGATAAAATCAGACATTCCGGCTTTCCGGTTCTTCCTGTCATGATCTGAAATAAATATTTTGCATTTCTATTTTGACTGTCTGTCCTTACTTCAAAGCTATCGGTGCAATAGGTAAGTAACATCAGTTTGTTCAGCAAATCATAACTGACTCTATATTGACTGTTTAGCCAAGTGGTTGTTATTTTGTAACGTTTGAAAAGCCTTTTCATAATCAAGAGGCTTTATCATTACATTATATATTGTTATAATCATATAGTGGATTTATGCAGGGTAGAGTATGATGCACTATGCTCAATACATATAAAACAAATTTCAAGTGCTTTTCCATAATGTTAAGACTGATGAGGCCGATAATATAATGGTAGCATGACAATGACACTGTGAATGGAATTAATTCTATTAGTATTTATGGTAAAACATGAAACTTGTGATATTTGCATACCAATAAATATCATGCGTAATAAAAACACTGATAATGATATCACGATGAGCAGATATATTAGGTTTACATGCATATTTATCAACACAAGCACACTTACCTACACAAACACACAGACACAGATACTTAGAAGCACATATGATATGCATACACACAGTGCATATGTGTACGTGTATACATATATATATACTGTATATATGGGTGCATGTATGTGTGCTTATATATATGTATTTGTGTATCTGTATTTATATATACATATATACAGATACACGCACATATTTATACATATGTATGTATACATGTGTGTTACACAAATATATATATATATATATATATTTGTTTCTGTCGTTATGTTTCTCTATATAAATATATGTATATATATACATGGGCATGTATACATATGTGTAGAAATATATACATATATACATATATTGAAGTATATATATACATATTCATACACATATATGTATATATATACACACATATGTGTGTGTACATATTTATATATATGTATATATATTTATATATATTCATATACATATATATGAATATTCACATAAATATTCACGCACATATATATATATATAGGCATATAAATAGATATACACATAAACACATATATACACACATATATAAGATATATATGAATATATAAACATTAAGACAGATATGTTAATGAGGAGTGTTTGACTTCGTTACAGAGAATGACCCGACTCTCTAGCTGACCTTGACCCAATGACTGAGTCTAAAGTTATGGATTCGAACATGGTGGCCATGCGGTTCTTCTTAGAGGGTCATGCGCTGCTTTTTAGCATTTTATGATTCCTTTTTTCTCCAGTTAATCTTTGTTCTTGATACATGCGTTATCGACTTCAGATTAGGGATCACTGTTCTTCAGCGTTTGCCACAATTACATTTTTCATTACCTAATTATCATTTTTTCTCAATACTGTATTTACATATTTCGTTCTCCAGCCTGTATCACTATATTTGATGGAGAAAAAAAGCTTATTTTCCACAAGGGATTAAAAAAACAATATGAGAACGACCTTCGAAGAGGATCGCCTGCGGTTTGGCAACTCGACTGAGCATTACATACATTTCCTTGGGTTTCGTTCGGCTGAGTATATAAATGTAAACACACGCAGAAAGCAAATCTGATCTCAACATGAAGCCGGTAAGACGTTGAGTTTATTATTATTATTATTATTAATTTACTTGTCATTTGAAATAATAAAAACACTTCGCGTCACGATTTAGAATATGCAATTTTAACGCTAAGTAAAACAATCTATGTACAATATTGACATTTATTTGTTCATCTAAGTGTGTGCGTAGCAATTCATGCAACACAAATACACACCGTCTTCGCTTACAGACAAATACATATATATATATATATATATATATATGCATATAAATATGTGTGTTTCCACATATACACGTATATCTATATTAATCTTTATATTTATCTATGTGTGCACATATATACATATGTATATACGTATTCATGCATAGATATATATTACATATCTGTATATGTGTGTGTCCGCACATACTCATGTGCATATATATGTGTGTGTGTACAAACACATGTATGTGTATGTATGTAAGTACATTTACACCATTCATTACATTAGTATCAGCTTTTAAAACTTAGATTTAGTGTACATCTACTGACTGCTATTATCTTTGCAGCTGTCGATAGCATTGGCCCTGATCGTGGCCCTGACAGGACTCGTGGGCTGGACCAGCGCCATGCCTAACCCTGACCCGGTGGCTGACCTTGACCCGGGACTCTATGCCGGTAGGGGTCACGGCGGTCATGGATTCAGCAGGGGTTTCGGTTCCTTCGGCAGAGGTGGTCACGGCTTCAGCAGGGGTTTCGGTTCCTCTGGCGGGGGGAGCTTTGGTAGGGGCAGGGGTTGCTTCTGGTAAAATGTCTGTTAACTGCATTTGTATTGTCCCACAAGCATAAAACATTTTTATAGAGCCGTCTGGTTCTTTTTAGGGAGCTACACGGTAATATTTAGGGGGGGAGGGGGGGGGGGGATTAATAGATTTTGTCTCGTCCGGTTCGACTTAGATGTCTTTCACAAATCAATCAACTGGAATCCTTTTTTTTTTATCGGAAAGTCTCTGATGGGTTTGAGCAGAGATTTGCATGGATTACGCGACTTGCTTCTTTTTATACATTTGTTTGAATTTGTTTTGCGTTTCTACCCATTTTATGATTTTTTCTCCAGTTAATCTTTGTTTTTGATAGACGCGTAATCGACGTAAGATTAGGAATCACTGTCCTTAGGCGATTGCCACAATTATATAATTAATTACCTTATTATTACTTCACAATACTGTATATTTTCCTTTTCCAGTCTCTATCACAAACTTAGCAAACAACTTGCAATTTTTAACATTTGATTAAACAGTCAAAATGAGAACGACCTTCGAAGTGGATCATCTGCATGCATTTCCGATCTTGGGTTTCGTTCGGCTGTGTATATAAACTCACGCCATGGGAGTTTATCCTGTTTCCGCGCAAAGCAAATCAGATCTCGACATAAAGTTGGTAAGCCGCAGTTTTTTTTTTTTTTATGATTTGAAAGAACGAAAACACTGCGTTTGCAATTTAGAATATGCAATTTGCATAGTAAATTAATCTACGAACAATACTGACAATTATTTGTTCATATATGTCTGCACGTAGAAAGTCATACAATACGTAAACACATATAGTCTGTGCTTACATACAAATACGCAGGTATGTATGTTTTAAAAAAATAAAAAATAAATCGAAAAATAAAATATGGGTCTTACCACCTTCATGTTGAGATCAGATATATATGTTTACACATATGCACACATATAATATCTATATTTATCTTTATATGTGTTTGTGTGCGCACATATATACATATGTATACATGTATTCATGTATATATATATATATATTATCTATCTGTATCTTTATATTTTTGTGTCCGCAGATATTTATGTGTGTATATGCATATATGTGCGAATGTGTATGTACATACACACATATAAGTGTGTGAACTGTATGTGAGTACATTTACAACTTTTATTGCATTAGTATCGTTTTTTTTTTTTTTAACTTAGATTTAGTATACATCTGATTGCTATTATCTTTACAGCTGTCTGAATCACTGGCCCTGATTGTGGCTCTGGTAATACTCGGGTGCTGGACCAGAACAATGCCCGACCCTTACCCGGTGGCTGACCCGTCAGGATTCTATGGCGAGGGTCACGGTGGGCATTGATGCAGCAGAGGTTTCGGTTCCTTCGGCAGGGGTGGTCACGGTTTCAGCAGGGGTTTCGGTTCCTTTGGTGGGGGAGGGGTGGGGTGCAAGGGCAGGGGTAGTTACTGGTAAAAAGTCTGTTAACTGCATTTACATCGTCCCAAGAGCAGAAAACAATTTGATATCAAGATAAAAACAGATATCCAGGCTTTCCGTTTCTTCCTGTTATGATCTGAAATATATCGCCATAAATCTGCTATTAACTTTGCTGCTGTCGATAGCATTGACCCTGATTGTGGCCCTAGGAGGACCCGTGGGCTGGACCAGCTACTGGTAAGAAGTCTGTCAACTTCAATTGTATTGTCCCACAAGCAGAAAACCATTTGATATCAGATATCAGACATTCCGGCTTTCCGGTTCCTATTATGATGTGAAATAAATCCTTTACATTTGTTTTGATTGTCTGTCCTTACTTCAAAGATATTGATTCAATACTGATCTTGTACAAATAAGTATTATGCATAGTTTTCGTGTGGTCTCGCTGACATCTACATTCTACATAGACGCACAACCGGCATATACTTATAAAAATTTCTTTAGCAACTCGTGTTATTGTCAACCCAAACTAATCTTGTGCTCTTGATATAATATATAATAACTTCATAATCAAGGGACTTTATTATTCAATTATGTATTGCTTTACAATCATGTAGTGGATATATAAATGTTTGAATGTGATGAAGTGCTATGCTCAATATATATATAAAACAAATCTTCAGAGTTTTTTCCATAATAATAAGACTGATGAGGCCGATAACCACAATGATAGCATGACAAAGGCAATGTGAATGGAATTAATTATATTTGTATTTAAGGTAAAACATGATAATTGTGATATTTTCAAACATTGATAATAATATCACGATGATCAGGCGCATTATGTGTACACTCACAAACACACTTATCTACACAAACACAAACAAATACACAGAAGTACACATGATATACATACACACAACACATGTATGTATATATATATATACATATGCATACCGAAGGTGCATGCATGTGTGTGCTTATATAAATGTAAATGTGTATTTATTGCATATAAAGATATATATATATATATATATATATATATATATATATATATATATATATAGACAGACACGCACAGGCATATATAAATATACATATATATATGTATATATATACATATGTATATACATATAAATACATATATATTTGTGCGGTTATATTTGTATATATAAATATATTTAGACATATATGTGTATATATACACATATGTGTGTATAGAAATATATATATATATATACATATATACATATATTCCAGTATATATATACAGAAACATATATGTGTATATATACATATATACATATGTGTGTATGTTTATATATATACAAACACACATATATATGTGCAAGTACACATCACAAAACACACTCAGAAGGACCTACGGTATACACACACAGGATATAAACGTATATATACTGTATATACATATAAACATTCATGTGTGTGCTCATATATATGTATCTATGTATGCGCACACACACAGAAACATGTGTATCAAATTCTATATATAAATGCATATACATGTATATTAGATATATATATATGCATATATATATATACATGTGTACACACACACACACACACACACACATACACACATACACAAACACACACATTTATATATATACATATACATATATTAAATATATATGATGACCAGGAAGTGAATTAAAAAGGAAGGGATGTAGAGACCAAGTAAACTGGATTTGGAAAGTACCAAAAAGTATTTAACCAAGCAATTAATTTCGGATTTACAGAGAAGCCGTTGAGTAACTCATCGCAACTCCTCTGGGACATAATTGGTTCGATTACAGGGGTAGATGTCTGTTTTTTTTTTCTTTTGTTTTTTTTTTTCATTATTCATAGATACTTTAGCCTTGGCGGATACCAAAGCCACGGCTATGACCCTTTGAAATGCCTCGGCTATGAATATTTCCAAAACAATGGCATTGATCCCTATGAAAGCCATGACTGCGATCCCAACCAGGTCAGCAAAGGGCTCAGGCTTCAGGCATGGCTACGGTCTAGTTGATCAGGCCAAACAAGGTCACCGTGAGGACCAGAAACAATGACAGCTGTGAATTTAAAAGCCTTGGAAATTATGATTATTAGTTATGTGTTCCATTCGGTTTTTCTAAACAAATATTCGTAATTATCAAATTATTTTTAACTATAGAAAGCAGATTTATTTTATTTGTCATTGCAAACAAAACTTATTGTATCTAACAAAACAGCGTCCCTATGGCACACGAGATAAAATATGAAGAGCAAAAGATATTTGGAAAACAAGTAAATATATATTTCTCAACAATACTCCTTACACATACTAACATCTGATATATCGATGTCACATATTAAACTTATCATCTTCATGGAAATATATTTATGTGTAAATAAGTGACCGTTGTATACGAACACGATCTAATATCTACAAGCACTTACATCTATGTCACGAAGGAGCTTCATCTTGTGAAAGGCAATTTTTTACAATAAGCATGGTCACACACACACATACACATACATACATACATACATACATATATATATATATATATGTATGTATACATATATGTATATATATATATCTGTGTGTATACATATATTTCAATATATACATACATATATATGTGTATATATACATACATATGTATATATATACATATATATGTATGTATATATGTGAGTTTGTGTATGTATACATATAGTTCTATATATACATATATATAATATAAATATATATTTCATATTTATATATACATGTGATTATATGATTAAATATACATACATATAAATATGATACATGTGTATATGATATATACATATATATACATATATATGTGTGTGTGTGTGTACGTGTATATATGTATACGTGTGTGTGTATATATATATGTTATATAGATATATATAGATATAGATATACATACACATATATATACATACATGTGCACATGAGTATGTATATGCATATATTTTTTTTTCTACAGCCATTCATTCCACTGCAGGACAAAGGCCTCTCTCAATTCATTATTGAGAGGTTACATGCTTGATTTGATGCCCTTCCTAATCAACCGGGGTTCGGCGCGTAAACACTTGTGCCACGGCGGTGACTTCCCCTACAACACCTGCGGTTGTCTTCTCAAGCGATATGTCGTTTTCTCGGGCTCGAGCCAGCAGTCAGAGCGCAGGCATTTTTTATGACTGCCGAGACAGGAAATTGAACTCGGGTCCACGAGGGT
>NC_061848.1:4965314-5012814 GCF_019202785.1 Penaeus chinensis
TTTTTTATGTGTGTGTGTGTGTGTGTGTGTGTGTGTGTGTGCAGTTTATATATGTTCATGGGCCTTAATTTCTACATATATATATATGTGTGTGAGTTTGTGTGTCTGTGTGTGTGTGTGTGTGTGTGTGTGTGTGTGTGTGTGTGTGTGTGTGTGTGTGCATGTTTATATAAACATTCATGTGTTCATATGTATATATATACCAAATGTATACCATATATGAATATATATTCATATTTATATATATTTTCATTTGTCTATAGATATGCGTGTAAGCATAAAGATAGATACTGATGTATATACACGCCTAATCACACACATACACAGATACGCACACACGCATAGATATATATGTGTATATAAACATATACAAACTTCTATATGTACACACGTGTGTATGTGAGTCCCCGCGTGAGTGTATGAGTATACACATACTTTGAAGTTAAGAAATCTGTTTATTAATCTTTCTGATATCAGGACAGCGTCCTTCGACAAGGCTCTTCCGTGGTTTAAGTGACTCGAAGTGACTCATTCTGTCACGTATAAAAGCTTCGAATCCATCAGTATCTGAGCACATTCCGCCCGGCTTCTTTGCGACGCTCATACATCCTCACCATGAAGCTCGTAAGTGACAGTTCTGACCCCTGAGTAAAAATACAATGAAGCTAATTGGAAAACATATACCGTTGCAAAATATAAACATTACGCATCTATTTTTCTTAGAATATAAGTTGCTATTCAACTTTTCTTTCCCGTTTGATTTTCAGATTTTTTTATTTTCTATATAGTTCTCTCCCTTTCCATAATAATAATGATAAGATAATAATAGTAATAGTAATAATATATTAACTGCTATAGATTTTTCTTCTCTTTTTTTCTCATAAATATGCAGATAAGTAATGTAACGAATTATGATTATTTCAAATATCTAATAAAATATATTGAAAACGATCCCTTCCCTACAGCTGTCACTGTTTCTGGTCGTGATGGTGACCCTGTCTGGCCTGATCGGCTGGGCCAGCGCCGTGCCTGACCCTGATCCAGAGGCTGACCCAGCTGGCTTCGGCAGATTTCATGGCGGAGGTAGTGGTCATGGCTTCCACAGGGGTCACGGCCATGGAGTCGGAAGGGTTCATGGCCAAGGCTTTGCAAGGGCTCACAGTCGTGGCTTCGGTGCTCCCCATGGCCAAGGCATTTACGGATAATGAAAAGGACGCCAGATATCTACCACTGCAATCAACCCACATATATATATACTAGAATAGATGCATTGGATTGTCATACTTTACCGTGGTGGAATTCTCCTCTTTGTTCTAGAAATAAATTACATAAACAAAAATCTGTTGACCTTTCATGTCTTTCAAGCTTTATTCATTTGAACTTATAGCCTTTAGCTTTGTTTTGAACCTCGAGGCCTGCCTGCAGCATTCAGTCTTTAACTACTGCGTCGAGAGACATTTTCTATTACGTTAAATATATATATATATATATATATATTATGTATATATGTATATATGCATAAAAAACATGCATTTATCCATACATATATGTGTGTATATATATTTGCATAGTGTATGTATGAATATGCTTAGACATATGATTATCTATATGTGCTTTTTTGTGTATTAGTACACACACACAAACACACACACACACACATATATATATATGCGTATTTATATGCATATATATACATATATAAACACATGTGAAATATGTACATACCCATACATGTTTATACATAAACAACTATACATATACTGTATATATACAGTATACTATGTATAGACAATAATATTTTTTTGAATTTTTATATAAATATACTTTTTATATGTCTAATTATCCAAATACACACATATATGTTATACGCACATACATATATATATATGCATGCATGAGTTTGTATCTGGCGTAACATGGGGGAGGGCACTTTCCAGAAGGCCGGCAAATTGCGCACAGCTCAGCGCATTTTTTTTTTTTTTTTTTTTTTTTTATAAAATCGACTAAGAGCTTTTTCGACTATTTAGATTTATATCTCTTAACTTTCTGAATCAGTCCAAAAATGAATTAATTCCAAATTTGATTTTTTATCTTATCTGACATTCATTCAGAACATCTACAGCATAGAAATTGCACAAAACACAAAGAAATTTAAAAATCTTAAGACTTACTCACGGAATGAAAATTGGTGAAATATTTTCCTCATATAAGAAATTAACTTCCAAAACAACTTTCTTTTTCTATTAAATCTAACTTCCGTCCTTTTTGGGGTCTCTGTTTCGAATGAAGTTTCCCATTGCTGACGCACGAAAAGTAGTTCATTAAAGCCAGGCTAGAGAAAGTGGCGAAGTTGCAGAGCCAAAAATCATAGAAAAAATATGATTATAGCATCAGAGTTATAGCTGTACTCTTTACTTTTCTCTTCGTTTTTTTTTTTTTTTTTTTCCCTACATGTCCTGCCAGAGTGACAAAAGGTGTTGATACGTTCCTAATTGTTGTTTGTCTCTGTACAACTTGTATATATTTATGGGTATAAATATGTGCATGTGTTTGCGTGCGTATGTGTTTGCATGTTTATACACATACATCCACACACACACAAACACATATATGTCTGTACATACGTTTATAGCTACATATATGCGCATGTATCTTAATATGCATCTAAATGAATATATATAGATATGTATACACAAATATACGCATATACATACCACACACATGTGTGTATATATACAAATACATATGAGTGTGTGATAGCGTGAGTATATACGCATATTGATAATGTTGAGAAATCTGTTGAACAAGCTTTCCTGTGAAGAACAGCTCCCTTCGAAAAGGCTCTTTTGTGGTTTCAGGAACACAAAGTGACTCATTCTGTCGCGTATATAAGCTTCGAATCCGTCAGGATCTGAGCATATTCCATCCGGCTTCTTTGCGACGCTCACACATTCTCACCATGAAGCTCGTAAGTGACCATTTTTACCTGTGTACAAAAGCAGTGTACGTAATTGGTAAATGGACACTTCAAAATGTCTAAAATATGCATTTGGTATTTTAGAAATTTAAGTTGCTGTTTAACTTTTATTTCACATTTAATTTTTTCCTTAGTTTTATTTCCTCTTATCAAGAAAACTTTTTGACAAACTATTATTATTATTTTTTTTTTTTCAAGTCATAGATATATAACCAGATAAATGAAATCACAGATTCTGACTATTAAAAATAATATTATCTAAACGATCCCTTCCTTATAGCTGTCCTTGTTTCTGGTCGTAATGGCGACCCTGTCTACCCTGATCAGCTGGGCCAGTGCCATGCCTGACCCCGACCCAGAAGCTAACCCAGCTGGCTTCGGCAGGTTTCATGGCGGAAGTAGTGGTCATGGTTTCCACAGGGGTCACGGCCATGGAGTCGGAAGGGTTCATGGCCAAGGCTTTGCCAGGGGTCACAGTCGTGGCTTCGGTGCTCTCCATGGCTAAGGCATCTACGGATAATGAAAAGGACACCAGATATCTACCACTGCAATCAACCCACATATATACCAGAAGAAATGCAGTGGATTGTCACACTGTAAGGTGGAATTCACCTATTCGTACCAGAAATAAATTGCATATTCAAAATCTGTTGACATTTTATGTTTCAAACTCAAACGTATATTCACTTTTTCTCTTGCCCTATTTATATGTGTCTATTTATTTATACATATCTGTATGTACATAACTATACATATAGAGAGCTTGAACTTATACCCCTTAGCCTTGGCCAGCGATCTCCGGCCAGCGATCTCAGAACCTACCTGCGTCATTCACCCTTTCTCTACTGCTTCGAGAGACAGTGTTTTCTATTATGTTAAATATATAGATAAATATACATATAATATGCATAGCATATTTGTATGTTTAATTGTTTTTTTGTTTTTTTTTTTTGTGTGTGTATTTATTTGTACATAATATTATGTATATATATTCTGATAAATGTATGTATATACATATACACTCATTTATACAATATATATAGATGTGTGTGTATGAATATCTATACACAAACACAGGCTCACACACTTTATATATATATATATATATATATATATATATATATATATATAAATCTGTATATGTATATATAAAGATATTTATATATACAGTATATATAAAAGTATACATACATACTATGTACAAACCTACACATATGCATGCATGTTATTGTGTCTGGCGTAACAAGGGCAGGGCGATCACATCATGTGGTTTCTAGAAGGGTGGAAAATTGCGGTCAGTTTAGCGCATTCTTTCTTTCTTTCTTTCATATTCTTAACATAGAATCGTTTAGTAGTTCAGTTGTCCATTTAAATGTATATCTCTTGTCTTTTAAGTCATTCAAGTAAGTCATTTAAGTCCAAAATTAATATTTTATGTACTATAACGTTAATCCAGAAAATCTACATCGCAGATTTTTGTTCACTTATGAATCGTTTCCATGACAACGTTTTCTTGTTTTATATCTAATTTTCGTAATTTTTTGGATGTCTACCAGAAGGGTGGAAAATTGCTCTTAGTTATGCGTTTTTTTTCTTTCTTTCTTTTTAAGTAATTAGTTTGTCCATTTAAATTTATATATCTTTTCTTTATGAATCAGTCCAAAAATATGTCAATTAAGTCCATAGTTACGGAATCTTTTCCTCATAACAATTTAGCTTCCAAGACAACACCCGCTTGAGGGATCTGGCCGACTTAAGGCACTTAAAACAAGCTTATTTCTCTTTTCTTTCTCTCTTTCACTGACTCTCATTCTTTCTCTTTTTTCCTCTGTTTCCTTTCCTCCCTCACACTTGTTACAAAAAGTTTCGGTGCACCCGAGAAATGTGCGAAAAGATCATCTTTTTTTTTTTTACTATTACACATGTATGTCTGTATTCGTGGCAAGTTTCGAACGAAGTTTCCCCCTAATGAAGCATGAAAACTGGTTAATTAAAGCCAGGTTAGGGAAAAAGGCGCACGTTTGAACACAAAGTTGCAAATCCATTATTTTAAAAATATTATTTATCTAGTTATTATTTAGCTATAGTTGTAGTTGTGCTTTTACTTTTTCTTTGCATATCCCATCCCCGAGTTACAAAATATATTGGTACGTTCCTAATATTCTAAATGTGTCTATGAATAGTTTGTGAATATTTACGGGTATATATGTGTGCTTGTGCGTGCATGCCTATAAAAACATGCCTGTATGCACACACACTAACACAGCCATTTATATAAGTATATATTATATGCATTTCTCTGTGTTTATATCTATCATTATGCGTATGTATATATAAATATGCGTATATATATGTATATATATTTACAAAAGTATATGAATGCTTGCACACACGGACACATATATGTGTTTATATATATCTATATACACAGATATCTGTGTGCGAGTGCGTATGTACTCTTTTTATTGTTGAAAAATCCGTTGAACAAGCTTTCATTTGACAGGACAACGTCCTTCGAAAGGCTCTTTCGTGGTTTCAGAAACACAAAGTGACTCATTCTGTCGCGTATATAAGCTTCGAATCCGTCAGGATCTGAGCACATTCCATCCGGCTTCTTTGCGACGCTCACACATTCTCACCATGAAGCTTGTAAGTGACAATCATACCTGCGAGCAAAAAAACAGTAAATGAAAAATATTTTACTCTTCAAAATATATAAAATATATATTAGGTATTTTCTTAAAATATCAGTTGCTGTTAAACTTTTCTTTCACATTTAATTTACAACATTTTCTCTTAGTTTTGATTCTCTCTCTATAAAGAAATCATCTATACTGTGTGTCTATATATATTTATATGTATATATATGTATATATATAGATATTTATATGTATGTGCATATATATATTTATATACGTATATTACATATACATACAGATAAATGAAGTACCAGATTTTTATTATTCAAAATATCTAATAAAAATTTAAACTATCCCTTCCTTACAGCTGTCAATGTTTCTGGTCGTGATGGTGACCCTGTCTGGCCTGATCAGCTGGACCAGTGCCATGCCTGACCCCGACCCAGAGGCTAACCCTGCTGGCTTCGGCAGGTTTCATGGCGGAGGTAGTGGTCATGGCTTCCACAGGAGTCACGGCCATGGAGTTGGAAGGGTTCATGGCCAAGGCTTTGCAAGGGCTCACAGCCGTGGCTTCGGTGCTCGCCATGGCCAAGGCATTTACGGATAATGAAAAGGACGCCAGATATCTACCACTGCAATCAAACCACTTGTTTACCAGAGGAGATATATTGGATTGTCATAGTGTAAGGTGGAATCATCTCTTCTTTCCCAGAATAAATAGCAAAATCAAAATTCGTACGTCTTTCAAACTCAGGATTACATTATTTCTCCTTTCTTGCGCTTGTAATATATATATATATATATATATATATATATATACGTATGCATACAAACATGTGTTTTTATACCTATATATATATATATACATATATATAATATATATATACATATATATAATATATATATACATATATATAATATATATACATATATATAATATATATATGCATACTTATATATATACACTTATTTATACATATAGTATAAATACATATGTGTATGTTTTACACATAAATTAGATACGTATGTTATATATATACATTATATATATGTATATTATATATGTGTGTTTGTATGTTTTATATATATCCCTATTTATCAATATGTATACACATACAAACACGGATGCACAGACACACAGTATATGCATATACACATATATTTGTATATATACATATATATGTATATATATACATATTTATGCATATATATGTCTATATCTATACAGACACCCATATATATATATATATATATATATATATATATATATATAAATCGCACACACACAAATCCACACATAAAGTGCATTATATACCCACAAAAATATATATGCATATATGCATGCTTGTTTGTGTGTCTGGCATAGCAAAGGGCAGTCACTTCCAACAATCTTTACCGAAGGCCGAGGAATTGCTGTAATTTCGGCACAGGATTTTTTTTTGTTTTTTTTTTTTTGAAAATAAAGAATCGTTTAGTTGCTGATTTATCTCATAAACAAATGATCGTTTAGATTTTATGTCTTTTTCCCACGAAATCAGTGAGGAAAAATAGGAAATTAATACCAAGATTAAAAGTTTATAACAGTAATCCAAGAAATCTAATACGGGTAAATCTGCTCATTTCTGAAAATATAAGCGTAAAACCTTCCCCACAAATAACAATATAAAAAAAAAAAATGGAAGGTTTGAAAACTTTTCCGCGGAATCGTTCGATATAGGTGAAAACGTCGCCTTATAAAATTAATTAGCTGTCAAGATTATGCAGGCTTTCGCTATGCGCGCGTTTGTTTTATAAAACGTTCGGAATGAATCGCACTTTAAAGACCTTTCTTGTTTCTCTCTTTCACTCTCCCACTCTTTCCCTCTCTTACTGTTTCTTTCTCAGACTTTCTCTGCATTTCCCTTGATCCATCGTCATTACTAGAGAAAAAAAAATGCTGCACAAGACAAATTTGCAAAAAGAGCTGCTTTTCCCGTCTCGTCCACAGCTGTCTAACACTGGCGAGGTCCGTGGCGAGCTTTGAACGAAGTTTCTCATTACTAAAGAATGAAAACAGGAGAGTTAAAGCCAAGTTAAAGAATAGACGACTTTTTCTGATTATGTAACTAGTAATTAAATTTGTATATATATTTTTCTACATACAAATCGTTTTGTGTGTATACCGTCTATAAATGTTTACGGGCATTAGAATACATATATATATATATATATATGTATATATATACATGTGTGTGTTTGTACATGTTTATATACTCGTACATCCCTTCATATGTACATATAATATATATGTGTATATATGTGTGTGTGTCATATTATGTATAGATATGATTACCATATATGAATATATATATATATATATATATATATATATATATATATATATATGTATTCATTTATATATATTCTTATCCCTATAAATATACGTGTATGCATATACATAGATGCATACTCATACACATATAAATATATGGACATAGAAATATATATATACATATTCATACATGTGTGTGTGTATATATGAATACATGCGTATATACGCATATTTGAAAGTAAAGTCAAGGAATCTGTTAAATACGCTTTCATGTGACAGGACAGCGTCCTTCGTAAAGGCTCTTTCGTGGTCTGTGACTCGAAGTGACTCATTCTGTCACGTATATAAGCTTCGAATCCATCAGTATCTGAGCACATTCCATCCGGCTTCAGAGATTCTCACCATGAAGCTCGTAAGTGATAATCCTTACCTCTGTACAAAATAAAAGTAACGGAAACATATGGCACTCTTCAAAATGTCAGAAATACCTTCTCACGTTACTATTCAACTTTACTTTCGCATTTAATTTTCAGATCTTTTTTTTTTTTTTTTTTTTTTAGTTTTAATAATTCTTTCTTAATACTACTACTACTACTACTACTACTACTACTAATAATAATAATAATAATAATAATAATATCAATAATAATAATAATAATAAATTGATTGTTTCTATAGTTATTTTTTCATATCATAAATATGCAAGAACATATATGATGAAATAAATTCTGGTCATTTCAAAAATCTAAAAAAAAATATCCGAACGATCCCTTCCTTACAGCTGTCTCTGTTTCTGGTCGTAATGGTGACCCTGTCTGGCCTGATCGGCTGGGCCAGAGCTATGCCTGACCCCGACCCAGAGGCTGACCCAGCCGGCTTCGGCAGGTTTCATGGCGGAGGTAGTAGTCATGGCTTCCACAGGGGTCACGGCCATGGAGTTGGAAGGGTTCATGGCCAAGGCTTTGCAAGGGCTCACAGTCGTGGCTTCGGTGCTCCCCATGGCCAAGGCATTTACGGATAATGAAAAGGACGCCAGATATCTACCACTGCAATCAACTCATTTGTATACCGTAGGAGATCCAAATCTTTATCATACTGTAGAATGGTATTCATCTCCTTGTTCCAGAAATAAACAGCCAAATCAAAATCTTTAAGTATTTCTTTTTCAAACTCAAACTCTAATAAATAAATAAATATATGTGTCTGTGTCGTACATATTTGTAAGTCTATGCAACCACATATATAAACAAACATATGCAGACACACACACACATATATATACTGTATATATGTGTGTACACATATTTATGAATATATTCACATATGCGGATGTATACATTTATATATATATATATATATATATATATATATATATATATATATGCATGTTATATATATATATATATATAAATATATATATATGCATGTTATATATATATATATATATATATATATATATATATATATATATATATGCATGTTATATATATATATATATATATATATATATATATATATATATATGCATGTTATATATATATATATATATATATATATATATATATGCATGTTATATATATATATATATATATATATATATATATATATATATACATTTATATGTATGTTTATATATACATGTAGTGTATATACGTGTACTTCTGTGTGTCTAGGTTTTTATACATGTATTATATATGTCATATATATAATGTGTTTATACATATCCCTATATAGCCATAGGTATACACATACAAACACATGCCCAGGCACATAGGTATATATATATATATATAAATGACACTACAAACACACATATATCTATGCATGTTTGTGTGTCTGGTATAACAAAGGTAAGGCGATCACTTAAAGCAGTATTTGCCGAAGGGCGGAAAATTGCTGTAAGCTCGACGCATCTTATTTTCTGAAAATAAGGAATTGTTTAGTTCCTGAAATCAGTTAGAAAGAAATGAAATTAATACCAAGGTTAATTTTTATGACATTAATCCAGGAAATGTAATGCGCAGGTTTTTTCTCATTTCTAAAAATATAAGCGTAGAAATCCTACCCACTCAATAAAAAAAACCGGAATGTGTTAAAACGTTTAACTTGGGCGAAAATTTTGTCTTATAAAGCAAATTAGCTGTCTGATTTCACGCAGTCTTTCTCTATGAGCGATTAACAAGGTTCGTTATCGCACTTTAAAGACCCTTTGTGTTGCTCTCTCTCACACTCTCGCACTCTCTCTCACTCTTTTTCTCCCACTGTTTCTTATATCTATAAATATAAATATACATTCATAAATATTTATTCAAAAATAAATTTAATACTGTATACACACGCACATACATACACTCATATGTATTTATACAAATATATGTATATATGTATGTATATATATATATATATATATATATATATATATGTGTGTGTGTGTGTGTGTGTGTGTGTGTGTGTGTGTGTGTGTGTGTGTGTACAGTATATATACAGTATATATATAGTGTGTATATATATAGTATATAAAGTATATAAAGTATATATATCTACAGCACATGCATACATATACATAAACACGTGACTGAGTGTATGAGCATATAAAAAAATATTTTATGTGACAAAACAGCGTCCTTCGAAAAGGATCTTTCGTGGTTTCAGAAACACAAAGTGACTCATTCTGTCGCGTATATAAGCTTCGAATCCGTCAGGATCTGAGCACATTCCATCCGGCTTATTTGCGACGCTCACACATTCTCACCATGAAGCTTGTAAGCAACATTTCTTGCGCCAGTGGAAAAAACAAAAACAAAACACCACCGTACGCAATATATTTCATTTCATCGTGTCTAAAGTATATGGTATTTTAAAATAGTAGTTGCTGCTCAACTTTTCTTTCACAATTTTTTCTCTTAGTTTTGAGTTTCTTTTTCTCTCTCTCTTAGCACGAAAATGTTCTGCTCATCTTTGACCGGAATTTTTAAAAAACCTTCTATAGATTATGTTTCTTCTTTATTCTCTTTTGAATATGCTTACAGGTAAATGAAGTAACGAATTCTTATTATTCAAAATATCTAATAAAAAATATCTAAGTGATGCCTGATTTACAGCTGTCACTGTTCCTAGTCGTGATGGTGACCCTGTCTGGCCTGATCGGCTGGGCCAGCGCCGTTCCTGACCCCGACCCAGAGGCTGACCCAGCTGGCTTCGGAAGGTTTCATGGCGGAGGTGGTCATGGCTTCCACAGGGGTCACGGCCATGGAGTCGGAAGGGTTCATGGCCAAGGCTTTGCCAAGGGTCACAGTCGTGGCTTCGGTGCTCGCCATGGCCAAGGCATCTACGGATAACGAAAATAACGCAACTAACCCCATTAAGCACCAATAAAGTTGCAATTGATTAGCTTGTGGTGCAATTTAAATATTCATTTCAACAATGAATGGCAGAATCAAAATCCGTTTTATGTGTTTTGAACATATATGTGTATATATACCAACATCTACGCCATACCTACCCCCTCGCCCTTCCCTCCTCTTTCCCTTTAACTTTCCCCACCTGCTTCCCTCTTTTATCACCTTCCCTCCCTCGTCTCCCTTTTCTCTCTGACCTCTTCCCTTACACTTCCATTTCCCTTTACCCATACCTTTTCCCTTCCCTTTCCCCTTCCCCGTCTCCCTTTCCTCTACATCCTTCCTTTTCTATTTAAGTTCCCTTTCTTTTTCCCATTCCTCTCCCCTTCCTAACTGACTTCTTAAACTCGGATTGTTGTGGAAATAAATATGCATCATGATAATGATAGTGATATGATAATATTGATAATGATGATAGATGTCTTAACATGATGTGTGTGACACTCATTAATGCACCTGTTGTCCATTTTACATCAAAATGAAATAGTTTCAACGTACCCACCCACTTTTCATCAGGATGAAGCGGCATAAAATGTAATAGACTTACAAGTGTAACTTAGGCAAAATAAAAGTTAGTTTATATTACACACACATACATATACATACATATAGATGTAATGACACAAACACAAGCACAGTAATGTGTACTCTTCACGCGTTCCTTTTCAGACGAATAATAAACCGAAATGGATCCATTTCGATTTATTATTCGAAACGTTACAATTAATATAAATTTCTTACTGTGGCTGTTTCCCTGTTTCATATAGATGTATGTATGCATATATGCATATATATGTGTGAACCGTATTCATATTTACAAATTTAGAAAAGGTGTGAATGAGAATGAATATCATCAGAATATAAATGTATATAAACATGTAATCATTTATGTTTATGTATATATGTATGAAATTATATGCATATGTATGTGTGTGAATATGTTCATTATCTATCTCTGTAATTAATCCATTAATGAATCGACTTTAACTAAAATGCAACTCGCTTTTCCCAAGAAATGATGTATAAAACTAAGGCGGCTTCCATACTTATCAATTTTACTTTTAAGAATCAATAACAATCAAAATGGAAGCATCTGCGTTTCTTTCTTTCTTTCTTTCTTTCTCTCTTTTCCTTCTTTTGTCCCTTTACTACTTCTCCTTCTTACTTTACAGTGTTGCGATTTTTTTTTTTTTTTTTTTTTTTCGTACGCCATAACTTACTCTAGATTTCTGGGTGAGAGAAGCCAAAGTATGCTGACGTCATTCACTTCTTGACTCCCGCCTTAGTGGGTGTAGCTTATGTTGCTGAGACAAAAACAAATGCATATATACGTTGAAGATGATTTTCAATACTTATGTGTAAATAACCGCTTGAATAAGTTGATTTTTCCTCACTTTTTTTATCTTATCATAACGTATTGTCTAAAAGACGATTAAATATTACTGTTTAATCCTACAGCTATAGATTAGACATTAGGACTCCATATGGGTAAAACGCAAATTTACGGGCCTTACGAAAGAAGCAATGGTTTTGTCAGGTATCTTCAGGCGACTAACTGGCTAAGTCTGCTTTCAGAAGCACGGAAAGTACAAGTCACTCTGATATTCTGGTTCTCTTCCTCTTTTGAATACATACGCACGTGGCTTAAGTGTATGTATAAATATATAAAATAAATATATATATACATATATAGATATAGATATAGATATACACGTACATTCATATATATATATATATATATATATATATATATATATATATACCGGCTGGTTTTACAAAGTGAATATCTCTCAAGTAGATCTGGAATTCCTAACATCAGTCTAAGAATTCATATGCTGTGACTGTGTAAATAACGTTCAGGACTGAGAAAACACGCCGTCACTGTAGAATAAAATATACACTTAGGTAAATACAGACGGAAGTTATATGCAAAACATACGAAATCAGATCTGGACAAGTTTTTTTTTTCTCTGTCTTTCTCCTTTTTTCTATCGTTTTCTTCTCCTTTCATCTTTCTATTTTCTTTTCCGTTTTCGTTGTATATATCCTTTCTTTTTTCTTTACTTCTTCACCTCCTCCTTTCTTTTTCCTTCTTCTTAGTCATATTTTTCTCCTCCTCCTTTATTTAGCATTCTTACAATTCTTTTTCAAACCCGAATGACCCGGATGCAATGTGATTTTTCATATGTTATAACCAAGGAATTAAAAGCGATACAGTAGAAAGAAATCGAGTTAGAACATTGCGCTTTCTTGTTATTTTTCTTCTTTTTTCTCGTCTTTTGCTTTGCTTATGAATATTGTTATTTTCATTGTTATCATTATCGTAATGTTATCTCTGATATATATATATATATATATATATATATATATATATATATATATATACATGTATATGTATACATACACGTACATATATAAACACGTGTGTGTATATATACATATATACATATATAAATATCTCTTTATATATACAAATATAGAGAGATATATGTACATACTTATATATGTATATGTATATGTATATGTATGTGTGTGTGTTGGTCTCTATATATAAGTATGTATATATATATGTATATATTTAAATATATGGATTTATATATACATATATATGTATAAATATACATATATACATATCTATTTACGTACATTTATCTATACATCTATCTATCTATATATATTTATAAATGTATATAATTATATTTATATGTATGTATATATACAAATATATATTGGTATGCATATGTACATATATACATATACATATATATACTGAATATTTATGTATATATTTAAGTATATGTACACCTATACATATATATATGTGTATGTGTGTGTGTGTCTGTGTGTGTCTGTGTGTGTTATCATTTCATCTCAAAACCACGAATAAAAGAGAATTGGGGAATCTATATATTACAGTGTATTTACCATTCTGACCTCTTCTGTTTAAAGGACATTTTGCGTTCATGACACCCATAACTTAAAGCTGAAGACGGATCTTATAATGTCGCACAAGTAAGGATAGAAGTGTCTGTCATAGTGGCCTCGCGACCTTCAGTATCATCATGAGGGGTGTATATAAGCTCAGATTCCCTTCGCAGTTTGTGTACAGATTGCTCTTGTCTTCATTAGTAGACGAGTCTCTCTCGCGTGCTAAACCTTTAACATGAATCTTGTAAGTTTGTTTGTGAAATTTCAGATTAAGAAACGTGTAGCTGAGAGATTTGCGTGCTGTTGAATTTTTTACATGTGATGTGATTTGTATGTGATTATTTGTTATTGTTGATTTGTGTATTTGGTTAGTATGAGTATTTGGGTATTTTATCAAAGGAGGGGGAATGTTTGTTATGTGAAGAATGGGTTAATGACTAATGTCTTAATATCAATGCTGCCTGTATTAAAAACTAATAGTTAAATACTTGTTTCTGGCGTTGATAAATTTTCTACAAAGGTTTATTACTATTTCTGTTTCTAATTATCATTATCATTATTTGTAGATTATATCAAAGAGATATGGAACGTTCTTTTTTACACCTTCCAAGATATTTTTTTCTTCATTGATATAAGTACGAAAATAATGTTGCGGAAAAAGAGAGGTAGTATATATTACGTCATTTATTTTTCCCTAACCAAAATATCAGAAATTTCAATAATTTTACAATGGGTTATTTTAACCTTAATAAAAGATTCACATTCAACAGATTTTGAAATGTGATTAATTTTTTTTTCAGCATCTCGATGCACGACAGTAAATTAGAGTTTATAATAATCCTAATATAATAATTTCTTTGGCTTTTGCAGTTATCGATAGTTCTGGCCCTGTTTGTGGCCCTAGCAAGCTTGGTGACCCTGACCAGTGCCATGCCTGAGGCTATCCCTAACCCCGTGGCTGACCCCGATCCCTTCAAATACAAAGGCGGCGGAGGATTCTACGGAGGAGGATTCCGAGGGGGATATGGAGGCTACAGGGGGCATGGCTATGGAGGTTTCAAGCGGGGCTACGGAGGCTACGGAGGCTACGGAGGCTACGGAGGTTTCGGGAAGAAGCATTTCGGGTAAAGCTTCTAGTTGTCTCGATTGCCTCATACACGGGTTTTCCCTGCAGACGACACTAATATCTGAAATCCATATCGACTGTACCTTTGGTCCAGAAAATAAATTAAACAAACTGATGGGTGAAATCAATTATCTTTGAGTTAGACCAGCATAGAAAATAAGATGTTTATGCAGTTTTGAATATACAGAGTGGGTATACATACATGTACTGGATATACAAGCAAATACTTCATATCATGCGCGTGCGAACATATACATATATACACAGCAAGTAAACACATATGTATCTTAACTTCTCGTTTTGTCTTTCAAACTGAAGAGTAGATTATTTCTTCTTTAATGCCCTTGTAGTACACGTATATATGCACACAAACATGTATGTTTGTGAAAGAGGAAATCATACAGTGCCGCATCGATATGGATAATTAACAACCCTCCCTGACCAGGACTTGAACCCTGGCCACTCCAAGTATAACCCAGATGACTAGTACTAAACCAGCTATACCACACAACCCACCAAAAGGAGTGCAACTACGATCTTACTAGCTCCACAGACATTGCCTTTCTACTCATATTAGATTAATGATGGGGAGTAGGCACTCGGTGGAATCTGACTTACAAAGTATAATCCAAAGTCAGGGGTATTTATGAAAGATGGAATAATGCAGTGATGCATTGATATGGATAAATAACCCTGCCTGACCAACACTCGAACCTATAACCCGAATGGCATGTACTAAACCAACCATACCACACGACCGACTAAAAAGACTGTGTAACTAGGATCTCCCTAGCAATTAAGGCAATAATGAGTCGATGAGACTTTAATATGTTGCTCTGTTTCAGAAATAAAAACTAATCTAATCTGCAACTCGTTTTCCCCTTAGAATTGATGCATACAACTGTGACGGGTCTCATACTTATTCATTTTACTTTTAAGAATCAATAACAAAGAAATGGTTTAATCAAAATTAAAGACCAAAGTGTTATCATTCTTAAATAACCCTGCCTGACCAACACTCGAACCTATAACCCGAATGGCATGTACTAAACCAACCATACCACACGACCGACTAAAAAGACTGTGTAACTAGGATCTCCCTAGCAATTAAGGCAATAATGAGTCGATGAGACTTTAATATGTTGCTCTGTTTCAGAAATAAAAACTAATCTAATCTGCAACTCGTTTTCCCCTTAGAATTGATGCATACAACTGTGACGGGTCTCATACTTATTCATTTTACTTTTAAGAATCAATAACAAAGAAATGGTTTAATCAAAATTAAAGACCAAAGTGTTATCATTCTTTATGAAAACATCTGCGTTTTCCTGGGTTTCTCCCAATCTTTTTTCCCTCTTGTTCTATTTCCTTAGACATTGGCTATAACTAGGCTATCTCTTGCACTGACAGGACTCAATGAGGGTAAAACGCAAATGTACTGGCATTAGAAAGGAAACTATGGTTTTGTCAGATATCTTCAGGTGACTAACCGGCCACGTCTGCTTCGAATAGCACGGAAAGCACAAGTCACTCCGGTATTCTGGTTCTCTTCATCTTTTGAATATACACGCACGTGCATTATATGTGTAAATAAATATGTATAGCAATATATATGTGTGTGTGTGTGTATATCCCGACTGGAAATATCTCTAGATCTGGAATTCCGAACATCAGTCTAGGATTTTTTATGCTGTTACTATGTAAATGACTAAATTCATCGTTCAGGACTGACAAAAAGTGCTGTCGCTATAGAATAAAATATATGCTTAGGTAAATATAGACGGAAGTGAATCGAAAAACACTCTTCTGTGTTGATACTATGGCAGAAAAACCCACAATGCACAAACTGGATTTATTGAAAATGAAACAAAAATTATATGCAAACTATAAATAATCAGGTTTGGACAGAATTTTTTCTTTCACTACCCCCTCTTATTTCTTGTTTCTTTCTTTCTCCCTTTCTTCTCTCTCACTCTTTCTCATTTCATCTTTCTATTCTACTTCTCCGTTTTTCTCTTATTATCCTCCTTTCTTTTTCTTCACTGCTTCACCTCCTCATTTCTTTTCCTTCTTCTTAGTCATCTTCTCCTCCTCCTCCTTTATTTATCATCATTACAATTCTTTTTCGATCCCGAATGAACCGGATGCAAATTGAGTTTCCATGATGAGTTATAACCATTGAATTAAAAGTGATTCATGAGAAGAAGGAAAACGAGTCTGAATATTGCGATTTGCTTAATAATGTAGTTATTTTCATTGTCATTATCATTACATCACTGCTATATATATATATATATATATATATATATACATACACGTGGATATATATACACACATATATGTGTACGTGTATGTATATACATATATAGATAGACGTACATACACATATACGTATATACATATATACGTGCATTTATATATATACATATATACACATCTATATATATACATATATATACATACACACATATATATATACATATATAGATAGACGTACATACAAATATATGTGTATATATGCACATATGTGTGTTTAATTATATAAATGTGTATATATATTTATATATACATGTTTATCTATGCATACATATAAATATATGTATAAATATACATATATGCACATATCTATTTACGTATATATCTTATTATCTATATACATATATGTGCGCATGAACATGTACATTTATACATATATTAATATATATACATTATATATATATATATATATATATATATATATATATATACTGTATGTGTATATATTTGAATATATGTAAACTTTTACATATATGTGTGTGTGCGTATATATGTTATATGCATATATATGTGTGTGTAAATGTATGTGTGTCTATTATGAATGAATGAATAAAATAGAAAAGGAAAATCAATATATACTACTGTATTGACCCTTACGACCTCTTCTGTTCAAAGGACATTTTGCGCTCATGAGACCCATAACTTAAAGCTGAAGACGGATCCTAAAATGTTGCATAAGTAAGGATAAAAGTGTCTGTCATAATGGCCTCGCGACCTTCAGTATCATCATGAGGGGTGTGTATATAAGCTCAGATTCCCCATGCAGTTTGTGCATAGATTGTCCTTGCCTTGTATAGGAGCCGAGTCTCTCTCGCGTGCAAAACCTTTAAAATGAATCTGGTAAGTTTGTGAAATTTCAGATTACGAAACTGAGAGATTTGTGTGCTGTTAAATTTTTTATATGTGATGTGATTTGTATGCGATTTTTTGTTATTGTTGATTTCTGTATTTGGTTAGTATGAGTGTCTGGATATTTTAAGAAAGGAAGAGGGATGTTTGTTATGTGAAGAATGAGTTAATGACTAATGTCTTAATATCAATGCTACTTGTCTTAAGAACTAATAGTAAAATACTTGTTCGAATATGTTTCTGGCGTTGATCAATTTTCTGCAAAGGTTTATGTTATTACCATTTCTTTTTCTAATTATTATCATTATTTGTAGATTATATAAAAAAGAATATATAGAACGTTCAGTGCTAAAAATGTGACGTGCTTTGTTTTACTCCTTCCAAGATATTTTTTTTCTTCTCTGATATAAGTACGAAAATGTTACGGAAAAAGAGAAGTAGTATATACTATTGCCTCATTTATTTTTCCCTAACCCAAATATTAGATCTTTCAACAATTTCAGAATGCGCTATTTTAACCTTTTTACTTTGATTAATAAAAGATTCACATTCAACAGCATCTCCATGTACGAAAGTAAACTAGACTTTATAATAATCCTCACTGTATGTATTCCGGTTTTATTGTCAATATGTTCTGTGTGTGCGAGGAGAGAATTTTTTATTCCATATCATCGTTTCTGTTTCTTTTTTCTTATGCAGTTGATAGTCAACATTCAGAAATGTATTCATAATAATTTCTTTGACTTTTGCAGTTGTCGATGATTCTGGCCCTGTTTGTGGCCCTTGCAGGCTTGGTGACCCTGACCAGTGCCATGCCTGAGGCTATCCCTAACCCCGTGGCTGACCCTGATCCCTTCAAATACAAAGGCGGCGGTGGATTCTACGGAGGAGGATTCCGAGGGGGATATGGAGGCTACAGGGGGCATGGCTACGGAGGTTTCAAACGGGGCTACGGAGGCTACGGAGGCTACGGAGGCTACGGAGGTTACGGCAAGAAGCATTTCGGGTAAAGCTTCTAGTTGCCTCGATTGCCTCATAAATGGGCTTTCCCTGCAGACGACACTAATATCTGAAATCCATATCAAGTGTACCTTTGGTCCAGAAAATAAATTATACAAACTGATGGGTGAAATAAATTATGTTTGAGTTAGACCAGCATAGAAAATAAGATGTTTGAGCAATTTTGAATATACAGAGTGGGTATATATACATGTACTGGATATACACGCAAATACTTCATATCATGCGCGTGCGAACATATATATACATACACAGCAAGTACACACATATGTATCTTAACTTCTCGTTTTGTCTTTCCAACTGAAGAGCAGATTATTTCTTCTTTAATGCCCTTGTAGTACACGTATATATGCACACAAACATGCACGTTTATGAAAGATGAAACCATACAGTGCCGCATTGATATGGATAATTAACAACCCTGCCTGGCCAGGACTTGAACCCTGGCCACTCCAAGTATAACCCAGATGACTAGTACTATGATTGTTATTGACTACCACACAACCCACTAAAAGGAGTGCAACTACGATCTTACTAGCTCCATAGACATTGCCTTTCTACTCATATTAGATTAATGATGGGGAGTAGGCACTAAGTGGAAACTGACTTACAAAGTATAATCCAAAGTCAGGGGTATTTATGAAAGATGGAATAATGCAGTGATGCACTGATATGGATAAATAACCCTCCCTGACCAAGACTCGAACCTATAACCTGAACGGCATGTACTAAACCAACCATACCACACGACCGACTAAAAGGACCGTGTAACTAGGATCTCCCTAGCAATTAAGGCAATAATGGGTCGATGAGACTTTAATATGTTGCTCTTATTCAGAAATAAAAATGAATCTAATCTGCAACTCGTTTTCCCCTAGAATTGATGCATAAAACTGTGACGGGTCTCATACTTGTTCATTTTACTTTTAAGAATCAATAACAAAGAAATGGTTTAATCAAAATTAAAGACTAAAGTGTTATTATTCTTTATGAAAACATCTGCGTTTTTCTGGGTTTCTCCCAATTTATTTTCCCTCTTGTTCTATTTCCTTAGACATTGGCTATAACTAGGCTATCCCTTGCACTGACAGGACTCAATGAGGGTAAAACGCAAATGTACTGGCATTAGAAAGGAAACTATGGTTTTGTCAGTTTTCTTCAGGTGACTAACCGGCCACGTCTGCTTCGAATAGCACGGAAAGTACAAGTCACTCCGGTATTCTGGTTCTCTTCATCTTTTGAATATACACGCACGTGCATTATATGTGTAAATAAATATGTATAGCAATATATATGTATGTGTGTGTGTATATCCCGACTGGAAATATCTCTAGATCTGGAATTCCGAACATCAGTCTAGGATTTTTTAGGCTGTTACTATGTAAATGACTAAATTCATCGTTCAGGACTGACAAAAAGTGCTGTCGCTATAGAATAAAATATATATTTAGGTAAATATAGACGGAAGTGAATGGAAAAACACTCTTCTGTGTTGATACTATGGCAGAAAAACCCACAATGCACAAACTGGATTTATTGAAAATGAAACAAAAATTATATGCAAACTATAAATAATCAGGTTTGGACAGAATTTTTTCTTTCACTTCCCCCTCTTATTTCTTGTTTCTTTCTTTCTCCCTTTCTTCTCTCTCACTCTTTCTCATTTCATCTTTCTATTCTACTTCTCCGTTTTTCTCTTATTATCCTCCTTTCTTTTTCTTCACTGCTTCACCTCCTCATTTCTTTTCCTTCTTCTTAGTCATCTTCTCCTCCTCCTCCTTTATTTATCATCATTACAATTTTTTTTCGATCCCGAATGAACCGGATGCAAATTGAGTTTCCATGATGAGTTATAACCATTGAATTAAAAGTGATTCATGAGAAGAAGGAAAACGAGTCTGAATATTGCGATTTGCTTAATATTGTAGTTATTTTCATTGTTATTATTATTATAACATCACTGCTCTATATATATATATATATATATATATATTTATATCTATACATACACGTGCATATATATACACACATATATATGTACGTGTATGTATATACATATATAGATAGACGTACATACACATATATGTATATACATATATACGTGTATTTTCATATATATATGCATATATACATATCTATATATATACATATATATACATACACACATATATATACATATATAGATAGACGTACATACAAATATATGTGTATATATGCACATATGTGTGTTTAACTATATAAATGTGTATATATATTTATATATACATGTTTATCTATGCATACATATAAATATATGTATAAATATACATATATGCACATATCTATTTGCGTATATATCTTATTATCTATCTACATATATGTGTGTATGAACATGTAAATTTATACATATATTAATATATATATATATATATATATATATATATATATATATATATATATATATATATATTATACATATAGATATACTGTATATGTGTATATATTTGAATAAATGTAAACTTATACATATATGTGTGCGTATATATGTTATATGCATATATATGTGTGTGTGTATGTGTGTCTATTATGAATGAATGAATAAAATAGAAAAGGAAAATCAATATATACTACTGTATTGACCCTTACGACCTCTTCTGTTCAACGGACATTTTCCGCTCATGAGACCCATAACTTAAAGCTGAAGACGGATCCTAAAATGTTGCATAAGGAAGGATAGAAGTGTCTGTCATAGTGGGCTCGCGACCTTCAGTATCATCATGAGGGGTGTATATAAGCTCAGATTCCCCTTGCAGTTTGTGCATAGATTGTCCTTACCTTGGATAGGAGCCGAGTCTCTCTCGCGTGCTAAACCTTTGAAATGAATTTGGTAAGTTTGTGAAATTTCAGATTACGAAACTGAGAGATTTGCGTGCTGTTGAATGTTTTATATGTGATGTGATTTGTATGTGATTTTTTGTTATTGTTGATTTCTGTATTTGGTTAGTATGAGTGTCTGGATATTTTAAGAAAGGAAGAGGGATGTTTGTTATGTGAAGAATGAGTTAATGACTAATGTCTCAATATCAATGCTACCTGTCTTAGGAACTAATAGTTAAATACTTGTATGAATATGTTTCTGATAAAGTTTCTGCAAAGGTTTATGTTATTACCATTTCTTTTTCTAATTATTATCATTATTTGTAGATTATATATATAAAAAAAAGATATAGAACGTTCAGTGCTAAAAAATGTGACGCGCTATTTTTTACTCCTTCCAAGATATTTTGTCTTCACTGATATAAGTACGAAAATAATGTTACGGAAAAAGAGAGGTAATATATACTATTGCCTCATTTATTTTTCACTTACCCAAATATTAGATCTTTCAACAATTTCAGAATGCGCTATTTTAACCTTTTTACTTTAATTAATAAAATATTCACATTTAACAGCATCTCGATGTACGAAAGTAAACTAGACTTTATAATAATCCTCCCTGTATGTATACTGGTTTTATTGTCAATATGTTTTGTGTGTGCGAGGAGAGAATGTTTTATTCCATATCATCGTTTCTGTTTCTTTTTTCTTATGCAGTTGATAGTCAACATTCAGAAATGTATTCATAATATTTTTTTTGACTTTTGCAGTTATCGATGATTTTGGCCCTGTTTGTGGCCCTTGCAGGCTTACTGACCCTGACCAGTGCCATGCCTGAGGCTATCCCTAACCCCGTGGCTGACCCCGATCCCTTCAAATACAAAGGCGGCGGTGGATTCTACGGAGGAGGATTCCGAGGGGGATATGGAGGCTACAGGGGGCATGGCTACGGAGGTTTCAAGCGGGGCTACGGAGGCTACGGAGGCTACGGAGGCTACGGAAGCTACGGAGGTTTCGGGAAGAAGCATTTCGGGTAAAGCTTCTAGTTGCCTCGATTGCCTCATAAATGGGGTTTCCCTGCAGACGACACTAATATCTGAAATCCATATCGACTGTACCTTTGGTCCAGAAAATAAATCATACAAACTGATGGGTGAAATCAATTATGTTTGAGTTAGACCAGCATAGAAAATAAGATGTTTATACTTCATATCATGTGTGTGCGAATATATACATATTCACACAGCAAACACACACATGTATATCCTAACATGCATGTTCTTTCCAAAAATAATTGCAAAATCAAAATTCGTTTACGTTTTGTCTTTCAAACTTAAGAGTAGGTTATCTCTTCTTTATTACCCTTGTAACACACGTATATATGCACACAAACATGTATGTTTGTGAAAGATGAAATCATACAGTGCCTCATTGATATGGATAATTAACAACCCTCCCTGACCAGGACTCGAACCCTGGCCACTCCAAGTATGACCCAGATGACTAATACTAAACCAGCTATACCACACAACCCACCAAAAGGAGTGTGCAACTACGATCTTACTAGCTCCATAGACATTGCCTATCTATTCATACTCGGTGAAAACTGACTTACAAAGTATAATACAAAGTCAGAGGTGTATATATGAAAGATGGTTTAATCAAAATTAAAGACCAAAGTGTTATTATTCTTTATGAAAACTGCGTTTTTCTGGGTTTCTCCCTATCCTTTTTTCCCTTTTGTTCTAGTTCTCCTTTTCTTAGACATTGGATATAACTTGGCTATCACTTGCACTGACAGGACTCCATAAGAGTAAAACGCAAATTTACTGGCATTAGAAAGGAAACAATGGTTTTGTCAGATATCTTCAGGGGACTAACCGGCCACGTCTGCTTCGAATAGCACGGAAAGTACAAGTCACTCCGGTATTCTGGTTCTCTTCATCCTTTGAATATACACGCACGTGCATTATATGTGTAAATAAATAAGTATAGCAATATATGTGTGTGTGTGTGTGTGTACCGGCTAGAAATATCTCTCTTGATCTGGAATTCCTAACATCAGTCTAGGATTTTTATGCTGTAATTCATCGTTCAGGACTGACGAAAAGCGCCGTCGCTATAGAATAAAATATATACTTAGGTAAATCTAAACGGAAGTGAATGGAAAAACACTCTTCCGTGTTGATAATATGGTAGAAAAAACCACAATGCACATACTGGATTTACTGAAAATAAACAAAAATTATATGCAAACTATAAATAATCAGATTACGACAGGATTTTTTTTTTTCACTTCCCCCTCTTGTTTCTTGTTTCTTTCTTTCTCCCTTTCTTCTGTCTCTCTCTCTTTCTCCTCCTTTCATCTTTCAATTTTCCTTCTCCGTTTTTCTCTAATTATCTTTCTTTCTTTTTCTTTACTTCTTCACCTCCTCCTCATTTCTTTATCTTTTTAGTCATCTCCCCCTTCTCCTTTATTTATCATCATTACAATTCTTTTTCGATCCCGAATGAACCGGATGCAAATTGAGTTTCCATGATGAGTTATAACCATTGAATTAAGAGTGATTCATAATAAGAAGGGAAAACGAGTCAGAATATTGCGCTCTCTTAGCTTTGCTTAATAATGTAGTTATTTTCATTGTTATTATTGTCATAACATCACTGCTATAAACACATACATATATGTATATGTATACATACACGTAGGTTAGGTTAACGTAGATACAAATATATGCATATATATGCACATATATAGATTGACGTAGATACAAATATATGCATATATATATGCACATATGTGTTGACTATATAAATGTATATATATATATATATATTTATATATATATGTTTTTTTTATGCATACATATAAATATATATGTATAAATATACATATATGCACATATCTATTTACGTATATATCTTATTATCTATCTACATATATGTGCGCATGAACATGTAGATTTTTACATATATATATATATATATATATATATATATTATATATACTGTATATGTGTATATATTTGAATAAATGTAAACTTATACATATATGTGTGTGCGTATATGTTATATGCATATATATATGTGTGTGTATATGTATGTGTGTCTGTTATGAATGAATGAATAAAATAGAAAAGGTAAATCGATATATACTATTGTATTGACCCTTACGACCCCTTCTGTTCAAAGGACATTTTGCGTTCATGAGACCCATAACTTAAGCTGAAGACGGATCTTAAAATGTTGCATAAGGAAGGATAGAAGTGTCTGTCATAGTGGGCTCGCGACCTTCAGTATCATCATGAGGGGTGTGTATATAAGCTCAGATTCCCCTTGCAGTTTGTGCATAGATTGTCCTTGCCTTGGATAGGAGCCGAGTCTCTCTCGCGTGCTAAACCTTTGAAATGAATTTGGTAAGTTTGTTTGTGAAATTTCAGATTAAGAAACTTCTGGCTGAGAGATTTGCGTGCAGTTGAATTGTTTACATGTGATGTGATTTGTATGTGATTTTTTGTTATTGTTGATTTGTGTATTTGGTTAGTATGAGTATTTGGGTATTTTATCAAAGAAGGGGGAATGTTTGTTATGTGAAGAATGGGTTAATGACTAATGTCTTAATATCAATGCTGCCTGTATTAAAAACTAATAGTTAAATACTTGTTTCTGGCGTTGATAAATTTTCTACAAAGGTTTATTACTATTTCTGTTTCTAATTATCATTATCATTATTTGTAGATTATATCAAAGAGATATGGAACGTTCAGTGCTAAAAATGTGACGTGTTCTTTTTTACACCTTCCAAGATATTTTTTTCTTCATTGATATAAGTACGAAAATAATGTTGCGGAAAAAGAGAGGTAGTATATATTACTTCATTTATTTTTCCCTAACCAAAATATCAGAAATTTCAATAATTTTACAATGGGTTATTTTAACCTTAATAAAAGATTCACATTCAACAGATTTTGAAATGTGATTATCTTTTTTTTCAGCATCTCGATGCACGACAGTAAATTAGAGTTTATAATAATCCTAATATAATAATTTCTTTGGCTTTTGCAGTTATCGATAGTTCTGGCCCTGTTTGTGGCCCTAGCAAGCTTGGTGACCCTGACCAGTGCCATGCCTGAGGCTATCCCTAACCCCGTGGCTGACCCCGATCCCTTCAAATACAAAGGCGGCGGTGGATTCTACGGAGGAGGATTCCGAGGGGGATATGGAGGCTACAGGGGGCATGGCTACGGAGGTTTCAAGCGGGGCTACGGAGGCTACGGAGGCTACGGAGGCTACGGAGGTTTCGGGAAGAAGCATTTCGGGTAAAGCATCTAGTTGTCTGGATTGCCTCATACAAGGGTTTTCCCTGCAGACGACACTAATATCTGAAATCCATATCGACTGTACCTTTGGTCCAGAAAATAAATTAAACAAACTGATGGGTGAAATCAATTATCTTTGAGTTAGACCAGCATAGAAAATAAGATGTTTATGCAGTTTTGAATATACAGAGTGGGTATACATACATGTACTGGATATACAAGCAAATACTTCATATCATGCGCGTGCGAACATATACATATATACACAGCAAGTAAACACATATGTATCTTAACTTCTCGTTTTGTCTTTCAAACTGAAGAGTAGATTATTTCTTCTTTAATGCCCTTGTAGTACACGTATATATGCACACAAACATGTATGTTTGTGAAAGAGGAAATCATACAGTGCCGCATCGATATGGATAATTAACAACCCTCCCTGACCAGGACTTGAACCCTGGCCACTCCAAGTATAACCCAGATGACTAGTACTAAACCAGCTATACCACACAACCCACCAAAAGGAGTGCAACTACGATCTTACTAGCTCCACAGACATTGCCTTTCTACTCATATTAGATTAATGATGGGGAGTAGGCACTCGGTGGAATCTGACTTACAAAGTATAATCCAAAGTCAGGGGTATTTATGAAAGATGGAATAATGCAGTGATGCACTGATATGGATAAATAACCCTGCCTGACCAACACTCGAACCTATAACCCGAATGGCATGTACTAAACCAACCATACCACACGACCGACTAAAAAGACTGTGTAACTAGGATCTCCCTAGCAATTAAGGCAATAATGAGTCGATGAGACTTTAATATGTTGCTCTGTTTCAGAAATAAAAACTAATCTAATCTGCAACTCGTTTTCCCCTTAGAATTGATGCATAAAACTGTGACGGGTCTCATACTTATTCATTTTACTTTTAAGAATCAATAACAAAGAAATGGTTTAATCAAAATTAAAGACTAAAGTGTTATTATTCTTTATGAAAACATCTGCGTTTTTCTGGGTTTCTCCCAATCTTTTTTTCCCTCTTGTTCTATTTCCTTAGACATTGGCTATAACTAGGCTATCTCTTGCACTGACAGGACTCAATAAGGGTAAAACGCAAATGTACTGGCATTAGAAAGGAAACTATGGTTTTGTCAGATATCTCCAGGTGACTAACCGGCCACGTCTGCTTCCAATAGCACGGGAAGTACAAGTCACTCCGGTATTCTGGTTCTCTTCATCTTTTGAATATACACGCATGTACATTATATGTGTAAATAAATATGTATAGCAATATATATGTGTGTGTGTATATATACCGACTGGAAATATCTCTCTATATCTGGAATTCCGAACATCAGTCTCGGATTTTTTATGCTGTTACTATGTAAATGACTAAATTCATCGTTCAGGACTGACAAAAAGTGCTGTCGCTATAGAATAAAATATATACTTAGGTAAATATAGACGGAAGTGAATCGAAAAACACTCTTCTGTGTTGATACTATGGTAGAAAAACCCACAATGCACAAACTGGATTTATTGAAAATGAAACAAAAATTATATGCAAACTATAAATAATCAGGTTTGGACAGAATTTTTTCTTTCACTTCCCCCTCTTATTTCTTGTTTCTTTCTTTCTCCCTTTCTTCTCTCTCAATCTTTCTCATTTAATTTTTCTATTCTACTTCTCCGTTTTTCTCTAATTATCCTCCTTTCTTTTTCTTCACTGCTTCACCTCCTCATTTCTTTTCCTTCTTCTTAGTCATCTTCTCCTCCTCCTCCTTTATTTATCATCATTACAATTCTTTTTCGATCCCGAATGAACCGGATGCAAATTGAGTTTCCATGATGAGTTATAACCATTGAATTAAAAGTGATTCATGAGAAGAAGGAAAACGAGTCTGAATATTGCGATTTGCTTAATAATGTAGTTATTTTCATTGTTATTATTATTATAACATCACTGCTATATATGTCTATATATATATGTATACATACACGTGCATATATATACACACATATGTGTACGTGTATGAATATACATATATAGATAGACGTACATACACATATATGTATATACATATATACGTGTATTTATATGTATATATTTATACATATATACATATCTATATATATACATATATATACATACACACAAATATATATATACATATATAGATAGACGTACATACAAATATATGAGTATATATGCACATATGTGTGTTTAACTATATAAATGTGTATATATATTTATATATACATGTTTATCTATGCATACTTATAAATATATGTATAAATATACATATCTATTTACGTATATATCTTATTATCTATCTACATATATGTGCGTATGAACATGTACATTTATACATTTATTAACATATATATATATATATATATATATATATATTATACATATATATATATATATATATATATATATATACTGTATAAGTGTATATATTTGAATATATGTAAACTTATACATATATGTGTGCGTATATATGTTATATGCATATATATGTGTGTGTGTATGTATGTGTGTCTATTATGAATGAATGAATAAAATAGAAAAGGCAAATCGATATATACTACTGTATTGACCCTTACGACCCCTTCTGTTCAAAGGACATTTTGCGCTCATGAGACCCATAACTTAAAGCTGAAGACGGATCCTAAAATGTTGCATAAGGAAGGATAGAAGTGTCTGTCATAGTGGCCTCGCGACCTTCAGTATCATCATGAGGGGTGTATATAAGCTCAGATTCCCCTTGCAGTTTGTGCATAGATTGTCCTTGCCTTGGATAGGAGCCGAGTCTCTCTCGCGTGCTAAACCTTTAACATGAATCTGGTAAGTTTGTTTGTGAAATTTCAGATTAAGAAACTTCTGGCTGAGAGATTTGCGTGCTGTTGAATTTTTTACATGTGATGTGATTTGTATGTGATTTATTGTTATTGTTGATTTCTGTATTTGGTTAGTATGAGTGTCTGGATATTTTAAGAAAGGAAGAGGGATGTTTGTTATGTGAAGAATGAGTTAATGACTAATGTCTTTATATCAATGCTACCTGTCTTAAGAACTAATAGTTAAATACTTGTTCGAATATGTTTCTGGCGTTGATAAATTTTCTGCAAAGGTTTATGTTATTACCATCTTTTTCTAATTATTATCATTGTTTGTAGATTATATAAAAAAAAAATATAAAACGTTCAGTGTTAAAAAATGTGACGTGCTTTGTTTTACTCCCTCCAAGATATTTTTTTCTTCACTGATATAAGTACGAAAATAATGTTGCGGAAAAGGAGAGGTAGTATATACTATTGCCTTATTTATTTTTCCCAAACCCAAATATCAATAATTTCAACAATTTCAGAATGCGCTATTTTAACCTATTAACTTTAATTAATAAAAGATTCACATCCAACAGCATCTCGATGTTCGATAGTAAACTAGACTTTATAATAATTCTCACTGTATGTATTCTGGTTTTATGGTCAATATGTTCTGTGTGTGCGAGGAGAGAATGTTTTATTCCATATTATCGTTTCTGTTTCTTTTTTCTTATGCAGTTGATAGTCAACATTCAGAAATGTATTCATAATAATTTCTTTGAACTTTGCAGTTATCGATGATTATGGCCCTGTTTGTGGCCCTAGCAGGCTTGGTGACCCTGACCAGTGCCATGCCTGAGGCTATCCCTAACCCCGTGGCTGACCCCGATCCCTTCAAATACAAAGGCGGCGGTGGATTCTACGGAGGAGGATTCCGAGGGGGATATGGAGGCTACAGGGGGCATGGCTACGGAGGTTTCAAGCGGGGCTACGGAGGCTACGGAGGCTACGGAGGCTACGGCTTCGGCAAGAAGCATTTCGGGTAAAGCCTCCAGTTGTCTCGATTGCCTCATAAATGGGCTTTCCCTGCAGACGACACTAAAAACTGAAATTCATATCGACTGTATCTTTGATCCGGAAAATAAATCATACAAACTGATGGGTGAAATCAATTATCTTTAAGACCAGCGTAGAAACTTAGGTGGCAACGGAGGTTTCGGAGGTTTCGGCAAGAATTTCGGCTAAAGCCTCTGTTGTCTCGGCTGCCTGGTAATCGGGCTTTTCCTTCAGACGACACTAAAATCTACAATTTATATCGACTGTATCTTTGATCCGGATGATGAAAATGGGTGAAATCATTTATTTAGAAAATTAGATGTTTATGTAGTTTTTAATATACAGAATGAGTATACCAATTGGACATACAAGCAATAACTTTACATCATGCGTATGCCAGCAAACACACATATGTCCGTACGCGTTTTGTTTTTCAAATTAAAGAGTAGATGATTTAATCTTTCTTGACCTTGTAGCACGCACACACACAGATAAAGATGGAATAATGCAGTGCCGTTTTGATATGGATGATTAACAACCCTCCCTGACCAGGACTAGAACCCTGATTGTGCAATTAGGATCTTACTAACTCCATAAACATTGTCTATCTACTCAGTGGAAACTGATTTAAAATATCAAATCTTAAGTCAGATGTACTGAGTTATCTATGAAAGATGGAATTATGCAGTTCCGCATCGATATGGATAACTAACAGCTCCCTTACCAGAACTCGGACTTTGGCCGCTCTAGGTGGGACGTGGATTGTGGGTTGTGATAATAAAGTGAGTTGCGATAATGAATTGAGTTGTGAGTGCCATGTTGTGATACCATTACATACGGGTTATGATGACAGTATTAGCGTAGTATGTTGTGATGGCATCACTACATGGCACTCACAACTCACTTCGGATGACCAGTATTAAACCAACCGTACCACACGACCCACTAAAAAGACACTAGTTCCATAGACATTCCCCTTCTGCTCACATCGAGTGCCGAGTATGTAAAACCTCACTGTCTTTCTTTAGTATGAGCAGATAAGCAATGTCTATGTGTACATGTATATATATCATATGTATATCTTATGCGTATCATGTATATATATATATATATATATATATATATATATTCATATATATCTTTATGTCTATATATATGCGTGTATGCAGATAGATACATATTGATGTATATACATGTATATACATACACTTAAATATGCGCACACGCATAAATATATCTATTTACATATGCATATATACATATATACACATGTATGTATACACTTGTATGTGTCTGGACGAGTGTGCATGAGTATATACGCATATTTTAAAGCAAAGTTAAGAAATCAATTGAATAAGCTTTTATGTGACAGGGTAGCATCCTTAGAAATGGCCCTTTGCTGGTTTAAATGACAAAGTAACTCATTACGGCGCTCAGACATTCTCACCATGAAGCGTGTAAGTGACAATTCTTACCCTTGTACCGAAACAAAAATGTTTGTAATTGGAAAAATGTTACTCCTCAAAATGTCAAAAAATTGTTTTTTTTCATTCTTTCTTTCTTATAATATCAGTTGCTGTTCAATTTTTCTTTCACATTTGATTATCAGATTTCATTTTCATTTTTTTTTTATTTGCTAGTTCTCTCCTCTCGCTTATCAAAATAATATATATGAATGATAAATTAACTGCTTTTATAGATGGATACAAAGAAGAGAGTGCTAAAAACCTATGTCTGGTCAGTCCTGACATATGTCTGTGAGTGTTGGACCATCAGCGAAGAAACAGAAGCTAAACTGGAAGCAGCAGAGATGTGGTTCCTAAGAAGATTGCTCAAAATATCATGGAGGGAACATAGATCAAATGGAGAAGTCCTTGCCTTAGCCAATACCAACAGGTCGCTCATCAAAACAATCCGGCAAAGACAGATGCAAATTCTCGGACACGTTATGAGAAGGCAACAGCTGGAAAGATTAGCATTGCTCGGAAAGATTGAGGGCAAAAGAGCTCGAGGACGACAGAGAATAACTTACTTGCAATCTCTTAACTCGGGGGCAACTAGCAACAACATCAGTTGCAATAAACTCATCCATGCCTGTGATGATAGAATAGCCTGGAGACGCATGATCGCCGATGCCTGTATCAGGTCTGGCACCTAACGAACGAACGAAAGCGTTATTTTATCTATTTGCTTTAATTGAGTAAAGATTCACAAACAAGATTTTAAAATTAAATTGTTTTTTTTTTTCTCTCTCTTATGTAGCATCTCGATGTACGACAGCAAACTATATTTTATAATGATTATTATTATATGTATTCTGGTCTAATGTTTAATATGTGTTATGTGTGTCCATACGTGTGTGAGAAAGAATGCTTCATACCTTATTTTCATTTATTTTTCTTATGCAGTCGATAGGCAACATTCAAAAGCATATTCATAATTTATACCGCACAACCCAATAAAAGGAGTGTGCAATTAGGATCTTACTAGCTCCATAGACGTTGCTTATCTACTCATACTAGATAATTGATAGCAATGTTTAACTGATTTACAAATTCAAATCCTAAGTCAGATGTTCTGAGGTATTTATGAAAGATTGAATAATGCAGCGACGCATCAATATGGATGAAAAACAACCCTCCCTGACCAGGACTCGAACCTTGGCTGCTCCAGGTATGGCCCGGATGACCAGTGCTAAACCAACCATACCACACGACCCACTAAAAGGACCGTGCAACAAGGATCTCTTGCAATTAATGTAATAATGGATCGGTGAGACTAACTAAAACGTTTTTCTTAATCAGAAATATAAGATGAATCTAATCTGCAACTGTTTTTTCCTAGAAATGATTAAAACTAGGGTGGCTTTCACACTTCTTCATTTTACTTTTAAGAATCAATGACAAAAAAAAAATTGTTTAATAAAAAAAAGAAACCTGCATTTTTCTTTACTGTACCCCCCCCCCCCCCCCAAAAAAAAAAAAAAAAAAAAATACGCCATAAGCTACACTAGACTGGGTGATAACCCTAAATATGCTGGCGTTATTCACCCTTTGACTCCCGCCCTAGTGAGTATAGCTTGTGTTGCAGAGACACAAACATATATGTTGCATAGGATTTTCATTATTTATATATAAATTGCCGAGGAAATACGTGGATAGCTTCTCCATCACTTTTGTTTACCTCTCTGATAATATCTCTCTAGTAGATCTGAAATTCTTAACATCGGTCTAAAATATATATATAATGTGACTGTATAAACGACGCAAATTTCATCGTTCAGGACTGACAAAAGCGTGGTCGCTGTAGAATAAAATAAACAGGTAAATATAGACAGACGTTATATACAAACTATACAGAATCAGATTTTTTTTTTTTTTTTTTTTTTTTTTTTTTTGTCTTTTTGCCTTCCTCCTCTCATTTCCCTTTCTTTATTTTTTCTTTCTTTATCTTTATTTTGCAATCTCCTTTCTCCTTTCATATTCATTGTATTTTTTTCTTTATCTTCTCCCCCGTTTCTCTTTTTTCTACTTCCCCTCTCCTTTCAATTTCTTCTCCACCTCCCTTTTTTTCAAACCCGAATGAACCGGATTCAAAGTGAATCTCCACGATTTTTTTTCTCTTATGCTTTTTGCCTTACTATTTTTTTTTTTTTTTCTTGTCTTTCCTCTTTTTTCATTAAGGAAATTACTGGAACTGTGTTTGCAAAAGACCAGTAACTTCCAGTAAAAAGATTGTTTTAATAACATTCCTTGCAAGATGTTGCAATCAACTTATTATCAGTTTTACGAAAATGGCACGCGGGATGATAATGAAAAGCACGATTATTTTAATTGCAATTGATTCAGAAAGCTGAAGACTCGTGTTGCTAATGTCTTTGCAATTTGCTGCATTCTTGAACGGAAACAGATTTTAGAGAGTACATCTAGAAACTTCATGATGAAACAAAAAGTATATGACATAAATGTAAAGATAATAGGCATTATGAAATAAACAGTAATGATCGAATAGGCATTTCAGAAGTTAACACATGTTCTACAAATCTAATATAATTTCCATAATAAATGTGCGAATAGCCTATCTAATGATGAAGAAAGAAGAAGTGTCCGCCATCAGTGGGAAATATATCGTAATCTCTAATAAGGCCACTAATTGATTCTGTTATTATCATCACCGACATAACTATTACAATTTTATCATCGTTGTTCTTGTCATTATTATATTAGTATTATCACAGTTATTGTTGGTTTTATTATTGCTATCAGTACTATCATTATTGTTATTAACAATGTAGTTATCATAATAGTACTATTGTTATTATTATTATTATTACCATTATTATTATTGTTATTATTATTATTACCATTATTATTATTGTTTTTAGTATTATTATTACCATTATTATTATTGTTATCGTTATTGTAAAGACTACTTCTATCATGGGTGGGATTATTATCACTATTAATATTTTTGTTATGATTACCGTTATTGCAATTATTAGTATTACTACTATGATTGTTACTGTTATTATCTTTAGTAGTAGTAGTAGGAGTATTTGAATTATTATAATTATAATTATTTTATATTATTATCAACATCATCAACACCAATATCATTATAATTGCTATTAAAACGTATCGTCATTATCGTTGTCATTAGTTATCATCATCATCTTTATTACTATTGTCATCATTATTCTAATTATTATCGATATCAGTTCTTTTCTTTTCTTACTATTTTTATTATCATTTTCATCATTGTTGTTGCTATATATAGATAGATATAGATAGATAGACAGATAGATGTATATACACACACACACACACACATATATATATACATATATATACGTCTGCGTCTGTCTGTGAATGCAAGTGTGTGTGTGTGTGTGTGTGTGTGTGTGTGCTTGTATGTATGTATGTATGTATGTATGCTTGTATCCATGCATATATGTATGTTAGCATATTATATGCTTATGTATGCATATATATATATATTCTTATAAAGAGAGAGAGTTATACATACATACACATATATGTATATATATACATATATAGTCTATATACATAGACAGATATACATACACATATATGTGTGTTTATGTATATGTATATATATGTATATATATAATGCACATATATGTGTCTATATATGTGTGTGTCTGTATATATATGCATGTATGTCTATATATATATATATATATATATATATATATATATATATAAGCATATGTCTATTTATCTCTCAATGTGTACATACATTTATTATATACATCTATATGTATATGTGTATATATATACACACATGTGTATGTATGTCTATCTCTCTCTATATATATACATATATTTAAACATATATAAATATATAGTTATACAAATAAATATATACATATTTATGTATATCTATCTTTATATGTATATATACAAATATGTATATATACATATATATATGTACATATATACATACATAAATATATATATACTCTATATATGTGTATAAATGTGTGTATATATAAATATATATATAAACATACATATATATATATATATATATATACGCATTTATATGTGTGTGTGTGCGTATGTAAGAGTGTGGATGTGCGTGTGTGTGTGTGTGTGTGTGTGTGTGTGTGTGTGTGTGTGTGTGTGTGTGTGTGTGTGTGTGCTTCTTTTCACCTGAAAGCCACGAATAAAAAAGAGGAAAATATCTATATATTGCGCAATATTTACCCTCCCGACCTCTTCTGTTCAAAGGACAACACCTCACACTCAGGAGACCCATAACTTCAAGCTGAAGACGATCTTTAAATGTTGCACAAGAAAGGATAGAAGTGCCTGTCATAGTGGGCTCGCGACCTTCAGTATCATCACGAGGGGTATATATAAGCCCAAATTCCCCTCGCAGTTTGTACATAGGTTGTCCTGCCTTGGTTCAGAGCTGGTTCTCTCTTGCATGCGAAACCCTGAACATGAAGCTGGTAAGTCTGTGTGATTTCAGTTTACGAAATTTGTGGCTGAGAGATTTGCGTGCCGTTGAATTTTGTGATGTGAATCGTATGTGTTTTTTTGTTATTGTTTTATGCATGTGATTACTATGAGTGTTTGGGTATTATACAGAAGGAAATATGCTTGTTATAGGAAGAAGGAGCCGATTGTTAATACTAATCCCAATATTACCCGTATTAATATTAATGCTACCCGCATTAAGAACTAATAGTTAAATTCTCGTTGAAATATATTTCTGGAGTGGTTGAGCTTTCTGTAAAGTTTTATGCTATTGGTATTTTATCCATTTTTGTAGATTATATTGAGAGGATGTAGAACTGTCAGTGATAAAAATATGAAGAGTTTCTTTTCTTGATTGATATAAGTATTTACTGTAAATTATGTTGTGGAAAAGGGGAGGACATAGTGTTATGTAAATGTTTTTTTCCCTAACCCAAGTGCAATTTTAATCTATTTACTTTAACTTATTTCACATTCAACAGATTTTGAAATATGGTTATGGTTTTTAGTATCTTGATGTATGATACTAAATTAGACTCTTTATAATATTTCTTAGTTTATGTATTCTGTCTTATGGTCAATATGTATTACGTGTGTGTGCGTACATGTGTGTATGTGTGAGAGAGGGAAGGAGAGAGAAAAAGATATGTTTCTTACTTTATTTTCTTTCTTGTGCAATCGATACCCAACATTAAAAAGCGTATTCACAATTATTTGTTTGGCCTTTGCAGTTATCGATGATTCTGGCCCTGTTTGTGGCCCTAGCAGGCTTGGTGACCCTGACCAGTGGCATGCCTGAGGCTATCCCTAACCCCGTGGCTGACCCCGATCCCTTCAAATACAAAGGCGGCGGAGGATTCTACGGAGGAGGATTCCGAGGGGGATATGGAGGCTACAGGGGGCATGGCTACGGAGGTTTCAGGCGGGGCTACGGAGGCTACGGAGGCTATGGAGGCTACGGAGGCTACGGCTTCGGCAAGAAGCATTTCGGGTAAAGCCTCCAGTTGTCTCGATTGCCTCATAAATGGGCTTTCCCTGCAGACGACACTAAAAACTGAAATTCATATTGACTGTATCTTTGATCCGGAAAATAAATCATACAAACTGATGGGTGAAATCAATTATCTTTAAGTTAGACCAGCGTAGAAACTTAGGTGGCTACGGAGGTTTCGGAGGTTTCGGCAAGAATTTCGGCTAAAACCTCCGTTGTCTCGGCTGCCTGGTAATCGGGCTTTTCCTTCAGACGACACTAAAATCTACAATTTATATCGACTGTATCTTTGATCCGGATGATAAAAATGGGTGAAATCATTTATTTAGAAAATTAGATGTTTATGTAGTTTTTAATATACAGAATGAATATACCAATTGGACATACAAGCAATTACTTTATATCATGCGTATGCCAGCAGACACACATATGTCCGTACGCGTTTTGTCTTTCAAATTAAAGAGTAGATGATTTAATCTTTCTTGACCTTGTAGCACGCACACACACACATAAAGATGGAATAATGCAGTGCCGTTTTGATATGGATGATTAACAACCCTCCCTGACCAGGACTAGAACCCTGGTTGTACAATTAGGATCTTACTTCTCCATAAACATTGCCTATCTACTCAGTGGAAACTGATTTAAAATATCAAATCTTAAGTCAGATGTACTTAGGTACCTATGAAAGATGGAATTATGCAGTTCCGCATCGATATGGATAATCAACAGCTCCCTTACCAGAACTCGGACTTTGGCCGCTCTAGGTGGGACGTGGATTGTGGGTTGTGATAATAAAGTGAGTTGCGATAATGGATTGAGTTGTGAGTGCCATGTTGTGATGCCATTACATACGGGTTATGATGGCTGTTTTAGCGTAGTATGTTGTGATGGCATCAGTACATGGCACTGACAACTCACTTTATTATCACAATCCACTCGGATGACCAGTATTAAACCAACCGTACCACACGACCCACTAAAAAGACACTAGTTCTATAGATATTCCCCTTCTGCTCACACCGAGTGCCGAGTATGTAAAACCTCATTATCTTTCTCTAGTATGAGTAGATAAGGAATGTCTATGTGTACATGTTTATATACTCATATATGCGTTCGTATATATATCATATGTATATCTAATGCGTATCATGTATATATATATATATATATATATATTCATATATATCTTTATGTCTATATATATGCGTGTATGCAGATAGACACATATTGATGTATATACACATGTATATATTCACTTATATGTGTCTGGGCGAGTGTGCATGAGTATCTACGCATATTTTAAAGCAAAGTTAAGAAATCAATTGAATAAGCTTTCATGTGACAGGGCAGACATTCTCACCATGAAGCTTGTAAGTGACAATTCTTATCCTGTACCCAAACAAAAATGTTTGTAATTGGAAAAATGTTACTCCTCAAAATGTCAAAAAATATTTGTTTTCATTCTTTCTTTCTTAAAATATCAGTTGCTGTTCAATTTTTTTTTTCACATTTGATTATCAGATTTCATTTTTATTTTTTTTATTTGATAGTTCTCTCCTCTCGCTTATCAAAATAATATATAGGAATGATAAATGAACTGCTTCTATAGTATTCTATTGTTTGTTGTTTTTTATTGTGTTTTAAATATGCAAGCAGGTAAATGATATAACGATTATTTCGGATATCTAATAGAAATTATCCTAACGATCCTTGTTTACAGCTGTTACTGTTTCTGGCATGATCAGCTGGACCAGCGCCATGCCTGACCCCGACCCAGTGGCTGACCCAACTGGTTTCGGCAGGTTTCACGGCGGAGGTGGTCATGACTTCCACAGGGGTCACGGCCATGGAGTCGGAAGGGTTCATGGCCAAGGCTTTGCCAGGGGTCACAGCCGTGGCTTCGGTGCTCGCCATGGCCAAGGCATCAACGGATAATGAAAAGGACGCCAGATATCTACCAAATGCAATCAACCTACCTGAATAGCAGAGGAGATGCAATGGATTATCAAACTGTATACAGACACATATGTGTGTATGAATATGTATATACATATATGTGTGTGTTTGTGTGTGTGTGTGCAAGTGCGTAAATATATGGGTATATGTAATTGGAAAATTTATTACACTTGAAAGTGTAATAAACACCTGTTTGGTATTTACTTAAAGTATCAGTTGCTGTTCAACTTTTCCTTATCTAGAAAATGTATCTATAACTTTTTTATAAGTAATAGATATGCAACCAGGTAAAGGAAGTAACGAATTCTTATTACGCAAAATATCTAATAAACATTATCCAAACGATCCCTACAGATGTCATTTTCAGATTGTAATGGTGACCTTGTTTGGCCTGATCAGCTGGACCAGGGTCATGCCTGACCCAGCTGGCTTCGGCAGGTTTCACGGCGGAGGTGGTCATGACTTCCACAGGGGTCACGGCCATGGAGTTGGAAGGGTTCATGGCCAAGGCTTTATTTTTCTTGCCCGTCTTCCTCAGATCTCCTTGAATGTTATCATTTGCGTATATGTGTACATAAAAACTATATATGAATATATATATACAAATATATGTATGTATGCACTATCATCTACGCTATACTTGCCCCTTCTCTGAACCCTCCATCTCCTCCCTAACCTTCTCCACTTTCCATCTTTCATCCCCTTCCCTCCCTCCCTCATCTCCCTTTTCTCTTTGAGCTTCTCCCTTGCCCTGCCTATCCGTGTTCACTCCCTTTCTCTTTTCCTATCTCCCTTTCCTCTTTCACTCCCCTTCCCCTCCCTTTCTCCACACCCTTCCTTTCTTATTTAAGTCCCCTTTTTTCCCATTCCTCTCCTCTTCCTACCTTACTTCTTAAATTCGAATTGTGGAAATAATAAATATGCATAGACTGACGTTCTAACTACTTTAGTGCAGTCTAGTGGTAGATGCCCTGACATAATACCTTAATGTGTGCTCGGTTGCTTGTATGTGTGTCACTCTTTATGTTGTCATTTATCATCAGAATGAAGCGACATAGAGTATAATTTCAATACAAGCAGTTTTATAAGACTCACATACAGGCACATACATATGCATACATATGTGTGTATGTATGTGAGTATTCATGTTGATAAATGTGTAAAAGATATGAAAGAATGAATATCATCACAATACAAGAAATGTATTGTGAAGATAATGATTCTAATTCATACCTCTTCTACATATATGTATATATATATATATATATATATATATATATATATATATATATATATATATATATATATGTGCGTTATATATATATATATATATATATATATATATATATATATATATATATAACGTATGTATATAAATATGTATATATACATATATATATATGAAAATATATATTAATATATACATATGTGTGTGTGTGTGTGTGTAAATACGTGCATTATGTATATACATACATATGTATATATACATCAAATGCAAATATATGCATTATATATGCAAATATATATGTGAATGACCCGGTCGTGACTTTAATCAGGTAGATATGTACACTAAAGTACCTTGGCTTTAACGGGAGCAATAGCCATAGTTTTGGCATGACAATGGCTCACATTGGGTCTTAGCTTAGTATTTTTCGTGGTCACAGCGGCAAGTTGAGTAGGATGCTAGGTCTACTGTCTATTAGGTCTACTATATATCACTGTCATTAGTCCAATAACGAATCGATGAGATTTTAACTAAAATGTTTCTCTTAATCAAGAATAATCCGCAACTCGATTTCCCTAGAAATGAAACTTGGACGGGTTTCATACTTTTAAGAATCGATGACGAAGAAATTGTCCAATCATAATTCAAGACCAAACAAGAATTCTTGTTTTTCTCTTGTATTTCTCTCTAGTTTTCTTTTCTCCCTTTTCTGCTTTTCATTCTTACTTTACTGCAGTGCAATTAAATATATATTCTTTCTTTCTTTCTTTCTTTTTCTTTTTCTTTCTTTTTTTTCTTTTTTTTTTTTCTTTTTTTTTTTTGTACGCCATAACTTACTCTAGACTTTTGGGTGAGAGAACCCAAAATATGCTGACGTCATCCACCCTTAGACTCCCGCCTTTGTGGGTGAAGCTTATGTTGCTGAGACAAAAAAAAAAAAATGCATTTATACGTTGCAAACGATTTTGATTATTTATGTTAAATAACCGATGGAATAAGTGTAAGTTTAATCTTACAGCTATAGATTAGACATTGTTTGCATACAACCAAGCTATTCCTGGCACTGACATGACTCCATATAGATAAAAGGCATATTTACTCGCCTTGGAAAAGAAGTAATGGTTAGGTCAGATATCTTCAAGCAACTGACAAGTCACTTCTGCTTTCAAAAGCACGGAAAGTGCAAGTCACTCTGGTATTTTGGTCCTCTTCTTCTTTTAAATATATACCTACGTGAATTATGTGTGTAAATAAATACATAAATGTGTTTGTGTATATATATATATATATATATATATATATATATATGTATGTATATATATATATATATATATATATATATATATACCGGCAAGGAATATCTCTCTAGCAGATCTGGAATTCCTATCAGCCTAAGAATTTCTTTCTTTCAAGACTTACAAAACACGTCGTCAAAATAGAATAAGATACACACTTAGGAAAATGTAAATGGAAGTAATATGCTAAACATACAGGATCAGAGTTGGACAGGATTATTTTTTCGCCTTTTTGCCGTATTGCTCCAGTTATGAATCGATGAGACTCTAACTAAAAAGTAGAATCTAATTTGCAACTTGGTTTTCCCGAGAAATGATGCATAAAACTGCGGTGGCTTTCATTTTACTTTTAAGAATCAATAACAAGAAAATTGTTCAGTTATAATAAAACAAACAAAATATAATTAATTGTGGAAGCGTCTGCATTTTTCTATTGTTTTCAATTTTTTCCTTCTTTTTTCCCTCTGCAGTACGAAAAAGAAAAAAAATCGTTCTTTCGCCATAAACTACACTAGACTTCTGGGTGAGAGAACCCAAAAATATGCTGACGTCATTCACCCTTTGACTCCCGCCTTAATGGGTGAAGCTTATGTTGCTGAGACCAAAGAAATATGCATTTATACGTTGGAAAAGATTTTGATTATTTATATTAAATAATCAATGAAGTAAGTGGATTGCTTCTTCATAACCTTATTATCTTAAAATGTTCTTCTAAAACTGATTAAATATTACTGTTTATTCTTACAGATATAGATTAGACATTGTTTGGATACATTCAGACTATTCCTGGCATTGACATGACTTCATATTGATAAAAGGCATACTTATCTTCAGGCAAATGACTAGTAACTTCTGCTTTCAAAAGCACGGAAAGTGTAAGTCACTCTGGTATTCTGGTCCTCTTCCTCTCTGAATATATACCTATGTGAATTATATGTGTGTAAATAAATATGTAAACAAATATATACATGCACACACACACACACAGGCACACACACACACATCCACACACACAAACCGGCTGGAAATATCTCTCTAGCAGATCTGGAATCCTATCAGTCTAAGAAATTATATGCTGTGGCTTCATAAATTCATCGTTCAAGAATTATTCTAGAATAAGATATACATTTAGGAAAATATAAATGGAATTCATATGCTAAACATACAGGATCAGATTTGGACAGGATTGTTTTTTTAGTTTTTTTGCCGTATTGCTCCAATTATGAATCGATGAGACTTTAACTAAAAAGTTTCTCGTGATCAGAAATAAAAAGTAGAATCTAATTTGCAACTCGTTTTCCCTAGAAATGATGTATAAACCTAGGGTGGCTTTCATACTAATTAATTTTACTTTTAAGAATCAGTAACAAAAAAAGTGTTCAGTCATAATAAAACAAATAAAATATCATCCATTATGGAAGCATCTGCGCTTTTCTATTATTTTCTCTCTTTTCCTTCTTTTCTCTCTCTTCGTATTCCTTTACTGCAGTGCAAAAAAAAAAAAAAAAAAAAAAAAAAAAAAAAATCTTTCATACACCATAAGCTACACTAGACCTCTGGGTGAGAGAACCCAAATTATGTTGACGTCATTCACCCTTTGATTCCTGCCTTATTGGGTGTAGCTTATGCTGCTGAGACAAACAAAAAATGCATTATACGTTGAAAACGATTTTGATTATTCTTGTTAAATAACCGATTTTTTATCTCATCATAATGTATTGTCTAAACTGACTAAAGATTACTTTTTAATCTTACATCTATAGATTATACCCAGGCAATTCCTGGATCTGACAATATTCCACGTGAGTAAAACACATATTTACTGGCCTCAGAAAAGAATTAATGACTTTGTCAGATATATTCTTTCAAAAGCACAAGAAGTACGCCACTCTGGTATTCTGGTCCTGTTCCTCTTTTGAATATGTACGAACGTGTATCATGTTTGTAAAAATATATATATATGTGTGTACATATATACATATATACATATACCGGCTGGAAATATCTCTCTAGTAGATCTGGAATTCCTAACATCAGTCTAGGATTTTTATGTCATGACTGAGAAAGTACGCTGTAGCTATAGAATAGAAGATACACTTGGGTAAATATAGACGGAATTTTCATGCTAAACATACATAATCAGATTTGGATAGAAATATGTTTTCGTTCTTCTCTTCGCCTATTTCCTCCTATTATTTTCTTTATTTTTTTCTTCTCTTTTATTGGGGGGAGGTTTCTTTCTCGTTTCATATTTTAAATTTCTCCATTTCGCCCGTTTTTCTTTTTACTTACTCTGCTTCTTTTTCTCTCTTCATCTCCTCCTCTCTTCTTTTTTTTCATTTCTCCTCTTACTTTCTTTATCTTTATTATTATTTTTTTTTTTTTTTTTTTTTTCAAGCGCGAATGAACCGGATACAAAGTGAATTTCCATGATGAGTTTTTTTCTCTCTCGTCTTTTGTTTTTCTCTTGTATTTTTTCTTATCTTTCTTCTTTCTTATTAAGGAAATTACTGCAACTATGTTTCCGAAAGACCAGTTATTCTGTTAAAAAATAACATTCCTTGCAAGATTCGATGTTGCAATCATTTTATAATCAGTTTTACGAAAATAACACACGAAATGACGATGAAAATGATTTTCATTATCATTTCGTTCATTGCAGTTGCGAATAATTCAGAAAACTGAAGTCTCGTGCTCTTAATGTCTCTGCAACTTACAACACAAGAACATTTATTTAGCGAATATCCGCAGAGCAAAAGAACAAATATGTGTACCCTAAACGGAACCTTTAGAGATAAAGATAGATATTACATCTGTTTTTCTGAGAACGATTCTTGTTAGGAGTAAAATTAATGATAGCGAAGAAAGTGTAAATAATAAAATCACAGACACATATATATATATGTGTGTGTGTGTGTGTTGTGTGTGTGTGTGTGTGTGGTGTGTGTGTGTGTGTGTTGTGTGTGTGTGTGCATGTGTGCATGTGTATATATACATGTATGTATTGATGCATACATGCATGTATGCATGTATATATGCATATATCATGTACATAAAAAATAATATATATATACACACACACACACAGGCACACACACACACACACACCACACACACACACACACACACAACACACACACACACACACACAGGCACACACACACACATATATATATATATATGTATGTATATATATATATATATATGTGTGTGTGTGTGTGGTGTGTGTGTGTGTGTTGTGTGTGTGTGTGTGTGTGTTGTGTGTGTGTGTGCAAGTGCGTAAATATATGGGTATATGTAATTGGAAAAATGTTACTCCTCAAAATGTCAAAAAATATTTGTTTTCATTCTTTCTTTCTTAAAATATCAGTTGCTGTTCAACTTTTCCTTATCTAGAAAATGTATCTATAACTTTTTTATAAGTAATAGATATGCAACCAGGTAAAGGAAGTAACGAATTCTTATTCTGCTAAATATCTAATAAACATTATCCAAACGATCCCTACAGATGTCATTTTCAGATTGTAATGGTGACCTTGTTTGGCCTGATCAGCTGGACCAGCGCCATGCCTGACCCCGACCCAGTGGCTGACCCAACTGGTTTCGGCAGGTTTCACGGCGGAGGTGGTCATGACTTCCACAGGGGTCACGGCCATGGAGTTGGAAGGGTTCATGGCCAAGGCTTTATTTTTCTTGCCCGTCTTCCTCAGATCTCCTTGAATGTTATCATTTGCGTATATGTGTACATAAAAAATAATATATATATATATATTATATATATATATATGTATGTATATATATATATATTATATATATATATATGTATGTATATATATATATATAATATATATATATATATTTATATATATATATATTTATATATATATATATTTATATATATATATATTTATATATATATATATTTATATATATATATATGTATGTATATATATATATATTTATATATATATATATATATGTGTGTGTGTGTGTGTGTTGTGTGTGTGTGTGTGTGTGTGTGTGTGTGTTGTGTGTGTGTGTGTGTGTGTGTGCAAGTGCGTAAATATATGGGTATATGTAATTGGAAAAATGTTACTCCTCAAAATGTCAAAAAATGTTTTTTTTTATTTTTTTTTTTTTTTGTTTTTTACTACATTTTCCTTTTTCCTTTTTCTTTTGCAGTCGATAACCAACATTCAAAAAGTATTCACAATGATTTCTTTGCCTTTTGCAGTTATCGATGATTTTGGCCTTGTTTGTGGCCCTAGCAGGCTTGGTGACCCTGACCAGTGCCATGCCTGAGCCTGACCCTTTGGCTAACCCTAACCCCGTGGCTGACCCCGATCCCTTCAAATTCAAAGGCGGGGGATTCCGAAGGGGACATGGAGGTTTCAGGCGGGGCTACGGAGGCCACGGAGGTTTCAGGCGGGGCTACGGAGGCTACGGAGGTTTCGGAGGTTTCGGCAAGAAGAAGTTCGGCTAAAGCCTCTGTTGTCTCGGTTGACAGATAATCGGGCTTTCCCTTCAGACGAAAATAAAATCTGAAATTTATATGAAGCGTATCTCTGTTCCGGAAAATAAATCATGAGTGAAATCAATTATCTTTCAGTTATACCAGCATAGAACATTATATGTTTAATTCAGTTTTGAATATACAGAGTGAGTATTAGCACATATGCCGGGCATACAAGCAAATACTTTATATCATGTGCGCGAACATACACACATATTTACACATGCCAGCTGACTCACACATGTACGTCGTTACGTACATGTCCTTTCCAAATATAATAGCAAAATCAAAACTCGTACACGTTTTGTCTTTCAAATTAAAGAGTAGATGATTTAATCTTTCTTGACCTTGTAGCACGCACACACACACGTAAAGATGGAATAATGCAGTGCCGTTTTGATATGGATGATCAACAACCCTCCCTGACCAGGACTAGAACCCTGGTTGTGCAATTAGGATCTTACTTACTCCATAAACATTGCCTATCTACTCAGTGGAAACTGATTTAAAAAATCAAATCTTAAGTCAGATGTACTGAGGTATCCATGAAAGATGGAATTATGCAGTTCCGCATCGATATGGATAATCAACAGCTCCCTTACCAGAACTCGGACTTTGGCCGCTCTAGGTGGGACGCGGATTTTGGGTTGTGATAATAAAGTGAGTTGCGATAATGAATTGAGTTGTGAGTGCCATGTTGTGATGCCATTACATACGGGTTATGATGACAGTTTTAGCGTAGTATGTTGTGATGGCATCATTATATGGCACTGACAACTCACTTTATTATCACAATCCACTCGGATGACCAGTATTAAACCAACCGTACCACACGACCCACTAAAAAGACACTAGTTCCATAGACATTCCCCTTCTG
>NC_061848.1:5022814-5027814 GCF_019202785.1 Penaeus chinensis
AAAGATTATCCAAACATGTAAAACATGTATCTATCTATCCATACATATATACACATGCATACTGTATATATGCATATTGTATATATGAATATATGTGCATATGCATATTATTGTATGTGTTTGTGTGTATTTATTTGTACATATGTATGTATATATGTATATATACTGATATGTCTATATGTACACACTTATATATGTGTATATATATATCATGTGTATGCACAAACAGATGTGTGAGTGTATGTGTACAGATCTATGCATAAACATATTTATGTACAGAGTATATACATATATAAATACATATCTTTATATGTCCATATATCCAAATGTATACCATATATACATACATGTATATTATGCACATACACACATATGTTTATATGCATAGGCAGGGTGATCACATCAAGCAGTGTCTCCAGAAAGGGGTAAATTGCCCTCAGTTCAGCGCAGTATTTTTTCCCCTGTTTAACATAGAATTGTTTAGTAGCTTAGTTGTCCCATATCTCTTAACATGATGAATTAATCCAAAAATAAGTAAATTAATTATAAGATTAATATTGTATCTGCCATGACAATAATCCAGAAAGTCAACGAAGATTTTGCTCACTTAGGGAAATATAAACGCAGAAAAAAATGGAAAATCTTATTTAACGTTGTCTTGTTTTATTACACTTAATTTCCATCAATGTTGGGTTGTCTACCTTTTATGAAACAGTGGCTTTGGGATTCAGGCCACTTAAAAGGCGCTTTTTCTGTCACTCTCACTCTCTTACTCCTCTCATTCTTTTGCTCTATCTGTCCCTCCCTTCCTCTCTCGCACTGAAGCATGCAAACTGATTAATTAAAGGCAGCTTAGGGGAAAAGGCAACATTTGAACGCAAAAGATGCAAAGCCAATAAGCCAATAATTAGTACTTTTCCTTTTCTTTCTTTTTTTACATGCCCTCCCCGAGTATCAAAGGGTATTGGTACGTTTTTAATTGTTGCATGTATGTATATACACATATACACAAACACACGCGCACACACACACACATAGATGTATATATTACATTCATATATCTGTATGCATACATATGTATCTATATGCATGTTCATATATATAGATATACATATATATATAAATGTGCATATATATATATATATATATATATATATATATATATATATATATATAAATGTGCATATATATAAATATATACATATATATATATATATATATATGTGTGTGTGTGTGTGTGTGTGTGTGTGTGTGTGTGTGTGTGTGTGTGTGTGTGTGTGTGTATGTATATATATAAGTACACGGAAACACATATGTGTGTATGTATATATATGTACACATATGTGTGCGACTTCGTGAGTATATGCGAGTACGGAATTGGAAATTTTATTACACTTCAAAATTTCTAAAACATCTATTTCCTATATTCTTAAAATATTGGTTGCTGTTCAACTTTTCCTGCACATTAAAAAAAAAAAAAAAAAAAAAAAAAAAAAAAAAAAAAAAAAAAAATGCAAGTCAGATATGCATCCAGATAAATGAAGTAACGAATTCCTATTATTCAAAACCTCAATTAAAATCATCCAATTGATCCCTTGTTTACAGTTGTCACTTTCTGATTGTGGCGGTGACAGATGGACCAGCGTCTTGCCTGACCCCGACCCAGAGGCTGACCCAGCTGGCTTCGGCAGGTTTCACGGCGGAGGTGGTCATGGCTTCCACAGGGGACACGGCCATGCAGTTGGAAGGGTTCATGGCCAAGGCTTTGTTTTTTCTTGGCCGTTTTCCTCCAATCTTCTTGAATGTAATCACTACTATCATAACATATATTTGTGTTTGCGTATATATACTTAAAAACTATATACATACATATATATACATATATACATATATATATGTAAACCAACATCTACGCTATACTTCCTCCCCCTTAACCTTCCCACCTTCCCTCTTTTATCACCTTCCCTCATCTCCCTTTTCTCTCTGAGCTCCTTCTCCCTTGCCCTTCCCATCCGTTTCCCTTCCCTTTCCCCTTCCCCATCTCCCTTTCTCCACATCCTTCTTTTCATAAGTTCCCTCTTCCCCCCCCCCCCCCCCTTTCCTCTTCCCTTCCTCCCTTGCTTCTTAAACTCGGATTGTCGAGGAAATAATAAATATGCATAGACTGACGGCCAAACTACTTCAGTGCAGTCTACTTAACTCGAAGCAATAATGATAGTGATATGATATATTTGATGATAATGATCTTTAATATATATATATTATATACTATATTCTCATTCATATTTCCTCTACATATATATGTATATATGTTAATATATATAACGAATGTTTGGATACGTGTATATATACATATATATGTACACACATATATATCATATATCTATATGTGTGTCTGGGTTGGGGGTATATATATATACATTAAATGCAAATATATGCATTATATACACATTATATATATGTATATATATATGTATATATATATATATATATATATATATATATTTGTGCGCGCGCGTGTGTGTGTGTGTGTGTGTGTGTATGTGTCTGTGTGTATATATATATTTGTGTGTATGTGTTTGTGTGTGTATCTGCGAAAACTGCTCTAAGCCTCATCTTGCAAATTACGAATGCATGTATGAACACTATGAATACCATTCATTACTCATGAATCCATAGAAAAAGAATAGTCACAACGATCCTAGTCTTGATGATGATCAGCTGACGCGTCGATACGCTTGACCTTAGGCTTATGACTGACACCGACCCAGTAAATGACACGGTCATGGCTTTAATCAAGGTAGATATGTATACTAAAGTACCTTGGCTTTAACGGAGGTAATAGCCATATTGACCATGGCTTACCTTGGGGTCTTAGCTATGCTTTGAGTGTTTGTCGTGGTCACTGCATATTTAGTAGGATGCTAGGTCTGCCATCTATCACTGTAATTAATCCAATAATGAACCAAACATTAGCTTAATCAGAAATAAAAAGTTGAATCTATTCTGTAACTCGTTTCCCCCTAGAAATGATGTATACAACTAGGACGGCTTTCACACTTATTAATTTTATTTTTAAGAATCAATAACAAAGGAATTGTTTGATCATAAAAACAAAATATTATTATTTAAGAAATCATCTGTGTTTTTTTCTGTTTCGTTTTCTTTCTTTCACTCTCTTTCTTTTCTTTATTTTCTTCCTCTTCTACTTTTTTGACTGTAGTGCGAAAAATAAACATTTATTCGTACGCCATAAGCTACACTAGACTTCGTGGTGAGAGACCCCAAGATATGCTGATGTCATATTGTGGGTGTAGCTTATGCTGCTGAGACAAACAAACAATGCATAAATACGTTGCAGACGATTTTCATAAACTTTGGGATAAGGTGATAGCTTCTTCATCACTTTTTTATCTTATCATAATGTATTGTCTGAAACCGATTAAATACTACTGTTTAATCTTATAGCTATAGATTAGACATTGTTTGGATGTACCTAGGCTATTCCTGGCACTGGCAGGACTCCATTGGGGTAAAACGCATATTTAATGGTCTTTGAAAGGAGACAGTGGTTTTGTCAGATATCTTTAGGCGAATGACTAGTCACTTCTGCTTTCAAAAGCATTGAAAGTACAAGTCACTCTAGTATTCTGGTGCTCTTCCTCTTTTGATTATATACGCATATGTTAGTATAAATAAGTAAACAGATATATATTCATATGTATGTATGTATATATCTATATACCGACTGGATATATCTCTAGTATATCTGGGATCTCTAACTTCAGTCTAGGAATTTACATGCTGTGATTATACTTTCATCGTTCAGGGCCGACAGAACACGCCGTCGCTATAGAATAAACTATACACTTAGGGAAATATAGACAGAAGTTGTATGCTAAACATGCAGAATCAGATGTGGACTTTTTTTGTTTTGTTTTGTTTTGTTTCTTTTTTTTTTTTTTTCTTCTTTTTTTGCCTCTTGTTCCGCTTATTTCTTCTTTATTATTACTTCTCCTTTCACCTTTCTAATTTCTTCATCTCCTGTGTTTTTCTTTCTACTTTTTCTCTTCCTCTTTTTTCTCCTTTCTTCTTTTTCTTACTTCTCTTCCTCCTCCTTTCTTTTTTTTCAGATAAACCGGATACAAAGTGAATTTCCACGATGAGTTTTGTTTGTTTGTTTGTTTCTCCTCTTTTGCCCTTTCCTTTGTTATCCTTTTTAATAACTTTTTTTTATCAAGGAAAATACTGCAGTTATGTTTACGAAAGACCAGTAACTTCTGGTAAAAAATAATAATAATAATATCATTCCTTGCAAGATGTGATGTTGCAATCATGTTATAATCAGTTTTACGAAAATTACACAAAAAAATGATAACTGTGAGCGATTCAGAAAACAGAAAACTCGTGTTGATAATGTCCTGCAACTTGCAACATTAGAACATATGGTACATTCTTAAACGGACACAGATTTAAGAGAGAACGTCTAGAAACTATATGATGAAATTTAGAAATTCAGAAAGTTTATGATGAAATAAAAAGTATGAGTTATAACTGGTTTATATTTTATGTTGATAAAGTGATTTATTCAGCTTATATCCGCAGAGCAAAAGTGTGTGCGTGTGTGTATATATGTGTGTGTGTGTGTGTGTGTGTGTGTGTGTGTGTGTGTGTGTGTGTGTGTGTGTGTGTGTTAAAAAAATGGAACGGAACCTTTACAAGACAAGCATAAATATTGTATGTTTTTTCCGAGAACGAATCTTCTTTGAATGATTTTTATTACTTACATTTCATGCTCTTGAATTTAGATATACGATTAGAAAAGATAGTACATTTTTTTTCCTTCAATTAAAATCATACCGTATTATAAAGGAAATTATAATTTTAATATTAAGATTAATGATGGTGAAGAAAGTATTAACAAAAAAATAAACAACAATAATAATAAGGATAACGTCAATAATAATAATGATAATATCAATAATAATAATAATAACAAT
>NC_061848.1:5030314-5040314 GCF_019202785.1 Penaeus chinensis
TCGACCTTCACTGATATCACGAGGGGTGTATATAAGCTCAGATTCCCCTTGCAGTGTGTGCATAGACTGTCCTTCCCTTTGCTCGGAGCTGAGTCTCTCTCGCGTGCAAAACCCTGAACATGAAGCTGGTAAGTTTGTGACGTTTCAGCTTACGAATCTTTTGGCTGAGATATTTGCGTGCTGTTGAATGGTTTGCATGTGATGTGATTTGCATGTGATGTTTTATGTTATTGTTGGTTTATGTATTTGATTACAATGAGTTTTGGGTATTGTACAGAAGGAAAAGGGATATTGGTTATGTGAAGAATGAGCTGATAATTAATACTAATACTAATGCTACTCGTATAAAGAACTAAAAGTTTAAATACTCGATGAAATGTGTTTCTGGAGTTGATAAGCTTTCTGTAAAGGTTTATGCTATGTTATTGGATAACATAGCATAACATTGTGGATATAGTTTTATGCAATTTGATTTCCCTTAACCCAAATGTCAGAAATTTCAAGATTTATAAAGTGCGAATTTAATCTATTTACTTAAATTGCTTTAAAATGCATATTCAACGGATTTTTAGGATCTCGATGTACGATACTAATCTAGACTCTGTAATAATCTTAAGTGTATATGTTTCGGTTATCTGGTCAATATGTGGATATGTATTAGTACGAAAAAGGGAGAGACAAAAATGTTTCATACTATATGTTATTTTTTCCTTCTTTTTTGTGCAATCAATAATCAACATTCAAAACGTATTCACAATTATTTCTTTGGCTTTTGCAGTTGTCGACAGTTCTGGCCCTGTTTGTGGTCCTGGCAGGCTTGGTGACCCTGAGCAGTGCCACGCCTGAGCCTGACCCTTTGGCTAACCCTAACCCCGTGGCTGACCCCGATCCCTTCAAATTCAAAGGCGGCGGGGGATTCCGAAGGGGACATGGAGGTTTCAGGGGGGGGCACGGAGGCCACGGAGGTTTCAGGCGGGGCTTCGGAGGTTTTGGAGGTTTCGGCAAGAAGAAGAAGTTCGGCTAAAGCCTCTGTTGACAGATAATCTTGCTTTCCATTCAGACGACAATAAAGTCTTCAATTTATATCGACTGTATCTTTGGTCCCGAAAAAATGAATCATACAAATTAAAGGATGTAATTAATTCTCCTTAAGTTAGACTAGCATACGCACATATGTGCTGGACATACAAGCAAATACTTTATATCACGCGTGCGAACATATACAATATATTTACTACGCGCATGCCAGCAGACAACAAACACACACGCGTCCTTACATACGTGTCCTTGGGTGCAGCTTTATAAAACAAAGTAATTATACTTCTCGGTTGCAAACAGGGCATACACGAAGAGACGCAGGGAAATCAACAATGCGGAAATAAACAAATCGACCAATGCAAAGGAGAGGATGTGAGTAATATCTTTGTTTCCCATTGCTTGCTCTCAAGGACGTAAGCTGACCCTCCCAAGGACCTCGAGTTCTCAAGTACTCAAGTCTCCAGCGGGATCTGATGATTTGCTTTGCTGTTTTTTTTATAGTGTCGAAGGACATTTTGCTGCTTTTGGTAGATTGGATATTGATTTAAAATCAATGTTAAGAACGATTGGTGCGGTACGGAAACCTAGTGCCGTGCCTAAATACACAAACACATACATCCACACAAACGCACACACGTGCGCACACACACACTACGCGAACAGAATATATATGCGTACATTTCACTGAAAAAAAAAAAAAAAAAAAAAAAGATCAGCGTGAAAGGCAAGCATAACAAAAACATCAAAATATCTTAAAACGAAAGCGTTACAGAATATATTCATGTCAATAAATCAAGTAAGCTTGAATAATAACATCGCACATGAATAGCTCATTAACACCCAAGTGATCGTCCGTAATTTGATATCAGTTAACAGCGTGATACCTTCCGCATCAGATTAATCTTCTTCGTATTAAATAACCAATTACTTAAATAAAATAGAAATTATAATAATTTTCATCACGAGCAAATTTCTGCCCCACTTCATGTATAAAAGAAGAAATATTTAGCCATAACCTCTTATAATAAACGTTTTCTCTCTCCTTCTCTTTACTCACAAACAATTGTTTATGCCCTTTCATACACAAAATCAAAAGATTATAATTTTACAGTGTCATTAAGATTTTTAGTTATTTGCACTCATTTCGATAGATAGATAACTATAGAGAGATAACTGGTAAGATGAATACATACATACATAGGCTGAGACAGGCAGGAGCACGGATTTATGTGCATACAATATGCAAATGTTTATTGTATATACTGCCATTAAGATACATATCCATGCACATATGAATGTACTTTACATAAGAGTACTATAAAAGTTTACCGACAAAATATGTAAAAGAGAGAGAAAGAGAGCGTGAGTTACTCTTAGAAGATAATTCGCCAAGTTGCATAAGAGCGGAAATGAGGATTATTGGCTCATCATGCTCATGTAATTGTTAATAATTAGTCTGTAGTGTTTTCCACGAACGTGCAACGCAATGCGTTTTATGTATATAAGATTGTGTGTGTGTGTGTGTGTGTGTGTGTGTGTGTGTGTGTATTATATATATATACATATATTTATATTTATATACATATATTTACATACATATACATATATCTATATATACAAATATTTACATTTATATACATATATTTATATATACACATATATTTATATATGTATATATTTATAAAAACATATATCTATATACATACATATATTTATATATATACATATATATAACATTATATATATGTATATATATATATTTATATATATGCATACATTTATATATATACATATACATATCTCTCTATACATATACATATATTTATATATATATATTTATATATATACACATATATATTGTATATGTGTGCATATGCGTATATATATATATACATATATACATATATACATACACTTACATACAAGTAGCCTAGATAGTGTGCTTGCTGCCACTGCTGGCTAGCCTAGAGCGAAAAAGGGAGCAGCTCTGTATAAGCCTCGCCCTGCCAGTTCACAGCCTCTCGATCATCGAGACTTCTGCAGTGCCTCCTCGTGGCTACCCATGGAAACTTGGGGTCCTAGACTAAACTGTGGGGGATCTCGGAGCAGCAGGAGGCCCTAGAGGTATGGAGCCAGTAGCTGAGGTAACACCGGTTGATGGGCATATTATGGCACTGAGACTGAAGTATGCTTTTGGTTTCGTTCTCTTATTGCTATGTACACTCATATTGATGTCTGCTAACTCGATGTGAAAGAAGTGTTATATGTCAAACTCACATCCATGGCAGACCATTCTCCTCGGCAACTTCAATACGGTATCCAGCAATGATTGAGCTGGGTGTGAGATGTTTGTCGGTCCCCATGGCTTGGGAGCTGATCCAAGCAGCAAGAACAGCCTCCTTCTCTGGGACTTTGCTAGGACCCAAAGATTGAGGATTTCTGGTTCTTGGTATCAGCACTCTAACCCGCATGGCTGGACAATGTGGACATGGTATAGCAATATGGGTACTGTGGCCAAGGAGATTGACCACGTTCTTGTCAGCACTTGATGGAGGATCCTTCAGAATTGCAGAGTTTACCGGAATACTGTTACTAATTATTATTAATATTATTAATCAGTATCATTATTAACATTGTCATCAGTATTACCAAAATCATTGTTATTATCAGCATTTTTATGTATATATACATACATAGATTTGTGTGTGTATATACATTTATATGAATATGAATAATATACATATATATGTGAATATGTATAATATACATATATATACATATGTATGTATATGTGTATGTATACATATGTATATGTGTACATATATGTCTATATATGCATATATGTGATTATATTTATATATAAGTAAATTTATATATATACTGACACAAACACAAACACAGTAACGTGTACACAAAGATGAAAGGAAAACAGCCACAGTAAGAAATTAAATTGAATCGTAACGTTTCGAACTCTTCACGAGTTCCTCTTCAGACAATGATAAACCAAAATGGATCATTTTGGTTTATCATTCGTCTGAAGAGGAACTCGTGAAGAGTTCGAAACGTTACGATTCAATTTCATTTTCTTACTGTGGCTGTTTTCCTTTCATCTTATATATATACATTTAGACATATATATACATATATCTATGTATATGTATATATTCATATATATAAACATGTACATATATGTATGTGTTTATATAGAAACATCTATATACATATATATGTATGTATGTATGTATTTACTTTATATATACATATATACTTATATATATACATACATGTCTGTGTATGAATATGAATATATATATATATATATATATATATATGTGTGTGTGTTTGTGTGTGAGTGTATGTGTATTTGTGTGTGTGTGTGTTTGTATATATATATTTATGTATGTGTGTGTGTGTCTGTGTGTCTGTGTGTGTCTGTCTCTGTTACTTTTCATCTCAATGACACTAATAAAAGAAAAGGCAAATATCTATCTATATAGCACTGTATTTACCCCTACGACCTCTTATGCTCAAATATTTTGCGCTCATTACACCCATAACTTAAAGCTGAAGACTGTTGCACAAGAAAGGATAGAAGTACCTGTCACAGTGGGCTCGCGACCTTCACTGATATCACGAGGGGTGTATATAAGCTCAGATTCCCCTTGCAGTGTGTGCATAGATTGTCCTTGCCTTTGCTCGGAGCTGAGTCTCTCTCGCGTGCAAAACCCTGAACATGAAGCTGGTAAGTTTGTGACGTTTCAGCTTACGAATCTTTTGGCTGAGATATTTGCGTGCTGTTAAATGGTTTGCATGTGATGTGATTTGTGTGTGATGTTTTATGTTATTGTTGTTTTATGTATTTGATTACAATGAGTTTTGGGTATTGTACAGAAGGAAAAGGGATGTTGGTTATATGAAGAATGAGCTGATAATTAATACTAATACTAATGCTACTCGTATAAAGAACTAAAAGTTTAAATACTCGATGAAATGTGTTTCTGGAGTTGATAAGCTTTCTGTAAAGGTTTATGCTATGTTATTGGATAACATAGCATAACATTGTGGATATAGTTTTATGCAATTTGATTTTCTTTAACCCAAATGTCAGAAATTTCAAGATTTCTAAAGTGCGAATTTAATCTATTTACTAAGATTGCTTTAAAATGCATATTCAAACAGATTTTTAGGATCTCGATGTACGATACTAATCTAGACTCTGTAATAATTTTAAGTGTATAAGTTTCGGTTATATGATCAATATGTGAGTATGTATGAGTACGTGTGTGTGAGAGAGGGGGGGGGAGAGACCAAAAAAAAATCATACTATATTTTCTCTTTTCTTTCTTTTTTATGCAATCAATAATCAACATTCAAAACGTATTCACAATTTTTTTTTTTTTTTTTTGGCTTTTGCAGTTGTCGACATTTCTGGCCCTGTTTGTGGTCCTGGCAGGCTTGGTGACCCTGAGCAGTGCCATGCCTGAGCCTGACCCTTTGGCTAACCCTAACCCCGTGGCTGACCCCGATCCCTTCAAATTCAAAGGCGGCGGGGGATTCCGAAGGGGACATGGAGGTTTCAGGGGGGGGCACGGAGGCCACGGAGGTTTCAGGCGGGGCCACGGAGGTTTCGGAGGTTTCGGCAAGAAGAAGTTCGGCTAAAGCCTCTGTTGACAGATAATCTTGCTTTGCCTTCAGACGACAATAAAGTCTGCAATTTATATCGACTGTATCTTTGATCCAGAAAAGTAAATCATACAAATTGATGGATGAAATTAATTTTCCTTAAGTTAGACGAGCATATACACATTATATGCTGGACATACAAGCAAATACTTTATATTACGCGTGCGAACATATACAATATATTTACTACGCTCATGCCAGCAGACAACAAACACACACGCGTCCTTACATACGTGTCCTTGGATGCAGCTTTATAAAACAAAGTCATTATACTTCTCGGTTGCAAACAGGGCATACACGAAGAGACGCAGGGAAATCAACAATGCGGAAATAAACAAATCGACCAATGCAAAGGAGAGGATGTGAGTAATATCTTTGTTTCCCATTGCTTGCTCTCAAGGACGTAAGCTCACCCTCCCAGGGACCTCGAGTTTTCAAGTACAGTGTCTCCAGCGGGAACTGATGATTTGCTTTGCTGTTTTTTTTTTATAGTGTCGAAGGACGTTTTGCTGTTTTTGGTAGATTGGATATTGATTTAAAATCAATGTTAAGAATGATTGGTGCGGTACGGAAACCTAGTGCCGTGCCTCAATACACAAACACATACATCCACACAAACGCACACGCGCGCACACACACACACACTACGCGAACAGAATATGTATACGTAAATTTCACAGACAAAAAAAAACAAAAAAAATCAGCGTGAAAGGCAAGCATAAGGTCTATAACTAACAAAAACATCAAAATATCTTAAAACGAAAGCGTTACAGAATATATTCATGTCAAGAAACCAAGTAATCTTGAATAATAATAATGCACATGCATAGCTCATTAACACCCAAGTGATCGTACATAATTTGATATCAGTTAACAGCGTGATACCTTCCGCTTTAGATTAATCTCCTTTGTATTAAATAACCAATTACTCAAATGAAATAAAAATTACAATTTTCATCACGAGAAAATTTCTGCCCCACTGCATGTAGAAAAATATAAATATTTAGCCATAACCTCTTATAATAAACGTTTTTCTCTCTCTTTCTCTTTTCTCACAAGCAATTGTTTATTCCTTTTCATACACAAAATCAAAAGATTATAATTTTGCATAGCAGATATATCTTCTTATCTTATAGTGTCATTAAGATTTTGAGTTATTTGCACTTATTTCGATAGATAGATGACTATAGAGAGATAACTGGTAAGATGAATACATACATACATAGGCAGAGACAGGCAGGGACACGGATTTATGTGCATACAATATGCAAATGTTTATTGTATATACTGCCATTAAGATGCATATCCATGCACATATGAATGTACTTTACATAAGAGTACTATAAAAGTTTACCGACAAAATATGTAAAAGAGAGAGAAAGAGAGCGTGAGTTACTCTTAGAAGATAATTCACCAAGTTGCATAAGAGCGGAAATGAGGATTATTGCCTCATCATGTTCATGTAACTGTTAATAGTTACTCTGTAGTGTCTTCCACGAACGCGCAACGCAATGCGTTTTATGTATATAAGTGTGTGTGTGTGTGTGTGTGTGTGTGTGTGTGTGTGTGTGTGTGTGTGTGTGTGTGAGTGTGAGTGTGTGCATATTATATACATATATTTATATACATATACATATATTTATATTTATATACATATATTTATATTTATATACATATATTTATATATACATATATTCATATTTATATACAAATATTTATATATACATATATTTATATTTTATACATATAATTATATATACACATATATTTATATAAACATATATTTAGATACATATACATATATTTATATTTATATACATATATTTATATATACATATATTCATATTTATATACAAATATTTATATATACATATATTTATATTTTATACATATATTTATATATACACATATATTTATATAAATATATATTTTTTTATATATACATATATCTATATATACATATATCTATCTATCTATCTCTCTCTCTCTCTCTCTCTATATATATATATATATATATATATATATATAATCAACCAAGTATGAGGCCTGTGGGACAAAGCCCTAGGGAACCCCGTCCTTGTCAGCACTTGATGGAGGATCCTTCAGAATTGCAGAGTTTACCGGAGTAATGAGTCCTGTGACACTGACCATAGGCTGGTAGTGGCTACCCTACTGGTCCATTTCATAACTCCTTGTCCTTCCAGTGGCCACCCAAGGGTGACTCACTGAGGGAGAGGGAGTGTGCCCGTGGGTTCTCCATGCCAGTCTCTGATCGATTCACTGAACTTGAAAATCTGACGGACCCAGTTGCCCTGTGAGAATCCTTCAAACGCAAAACACTCTAAACTGCACAGGAGTCCATTGTCGTACGCCCAAGGGCACGGCAGAATTTCATCTTCCTGGAGACATTGGAGGCCACTGTAGCATGTCTCATGGCTCAGCTGAATGGCAATCCAAGTGGTATCTCAATACCTGTGTCGGACCCATCCATCGGCAAGGAACTTATCACTATCCCAACTGAGGTTAGTGATATCTAATGTGTGGGAAAGCCCCAGGCATATGCGGGGGTGAACCTATGGCACGGGGCTTGCATACAGTCTTGTATGACCTGTTGAGGGGCGTGGTCATCCCTCTCTAGAAGGGGAAAGGGATTTTTTGGGACTATAGCAACTACTGTGGCATTACACTGCTCAGTATACCAGGCAAGTTTTTCGCCCACATTCTTCTGAAACGGATCCACGACCACCTACAAAAGGCAACAGAGACTAGAGCAGTCTGGATTCACTCCTGGCAAGTCCACAATAGACCTTCGTGAGTTCGGTCGTGTGTTGCTTGAAACCTACATTAATCTCAAGAAGGTCAGTGCATTGAGAAGCGCCATGAGAGATTCTGAGACTTAGGGAAATTCCGACTAATGGCAAGCCTATATGCCGGTACTGCAATACTGTAAAGGGTGGTGGGGGCCTGTTGAATTTCTTCCCTGTTAATTCAAGGGTGAGGCAAGGCTGTTTCCTTGTACCAGCACTTTTCAACACCTACATAGACTGGATAATGGGTAGAGCTGCTATTTGAAGTCATCGGAAATCACTGGTGGTGACTATTGATGCATTTAGCAATGAGGCAAAGCCCTTGGGCCTAGAGGTTTCCTGGACCATGACCAAGGTTCAGGACTTTGGGGGACTGTTAGCGGAACACGTTCAATCGATCCATGCTTGCAGCGAGGACGTTGAAGTCACAGAGAGCTTTGCAGACCTTGATAGCATAGTCCAATCTCTAGGCTATCAGACCCAGATGTCAGTAGACAGATTGGTCTGGCAGCAGGAGCCATGAACTCGATCAACTAGAGCATTTAGAGATTTCATAACCTATGCAAAAGGACCAAGCTACGTGTCTTCAAGGCTTTGATGCTGCCAGTTTTGCCTTATGGAAGCAAAACCTGGATGGGTATTTAGTGCCTTAGAGTCTCTTCTTAATACCGTTTTTAACAAGTCTCTTGGCCAGATCATGGGGTACAGTTGGCAGGACCATATGTCCAACCGACGGCTACTCCATGAGACTGGCATGGACATGTTACATACATAATCCGGGAAAGCCAACTCAGGCTATATGGGCACCTCGCTCATTTCCCTGTGGATGACCCTGCCCATCAGGTTGTCTCTAAGCGAGACAATCCTGGATGGAGGAGGTCCGTGGGACAACCTAAAAGGTCATGGCTTGGGCACCTTGACCAGATCTGTCGCTGGGAGTTAAAGCTGGGCCGAGGGCCTGCCAGGAGACTCTGCATGAAGGATGCGGCCATGCGCCCCCGTCGGCGTTAGCCCCTTGATGATGATGAAATATATATATATATATATATATATATATATATATATATACATATATATACACACATATATATATTTATATATATATGCATATATATATATGCATATATATACATATATATATATATATATGCATATATATATATATACATATATATATATGCATATATATACATATATATACATATATATTTATGCATATATATACATATATATATATATATATGCATATATATATATACATATATATGCATATATATACATATATATATGCATATATAGATATATATATATATATATATGCATATATATATATACATATATATATACATATATGCATGTATATACATATATATATATATATGCATATATATACATATATATATGCATATATATACATATATATATGCATATATATATAAATATATATATATATATATGCATATATATATGCA
>NC_061848.1:5045314-5047814 GCF_019202785.1 Penaeus chinensis
TGTGTGTATGTGTGTGTGTGTGTGTGCGTGTGTGTGTGTGTGTAAGTATACAGTTTTGTACGTATGTATGTTGGAGATATACACATATATGCATATATATGAACATCTAAAGGTTTATTTCTTTTTGTCTTTTTTTTGTATTTAAGTAAATACATTGGTGTATAAGATTGCACATTTATAGATAAACATTGTTATTCCCCTTTGCATATGTACGTATCTAAAGGCAAACGACTGCACAGAGGATAGGTATATGATTACACGCACACGCGCGCGTAGTTCTCATACATACATACGCTTACGTGTGCGTCAAACACAATTTGATTTCAAAAGTATTGAAGCATATATCGGGAGATTTGTTGTTGTTGAAATGTAATAATGTAATGTAGTCAAACCATATAATTGTCTTTTCAGAATCTCCTTCCTACGAAATGATAAAAATCAATGATATTGTTTTAGACAGTTCATCTGTCAATGACATAATAGTATGCATTATCATTATTCTCTCTGTCTCTGTTATTGTTATTCTCTGTTTCATGTTTGCTATTATTATCTTCTTATCTTTCATTGCCAATCTCTCCTTTCCCTTTACAATCTTTTACTCTCGGTTTTTAATAATCTATGAACAGAACATGAATATTTCTATATATATTTTAATAACTGTATAATCGTTTACTACTCTACACTTTTCATAATTATTTTTCATTTTTCTTGGTATTTTATATGAGATATGTCTGTGTTTATGTATATATATATATATGTATGTTTATATATATATACATACACAGACACACACACACATATATATATATATATATATATGTATTTGTATGTGTGTGTGTGTGTGCGTGTACACACACACATACATACATACACACATACATACATACATACATACATACATACATACATACATACATACATACATACATATATATAATGTATATATAGATATACATACATATATACATGTTTATATGTATACATATATATGTATAAATGTGTATATGTTTATTTATATATATACGTACATATATACATAGTCATCTATAGATCTATAATGTATGCGAGTATATATACTTATATGTATGTATGCGTTGTGAATGTTTGCTTCGACAGATAATCAAATAAAATACATATTTTCGCAGGATATGAGACAAGGACAGACCATTCCTCGAGGAAATTTATTCTAAGCTGCTAACTACAACTTCACAACCGCAAAGAAGAAAAAAGAACAGCATTACACCAGAAGTCCTTGTCTGAATGGCAGTTCTCCCGAGCTTTTACCAGAAGTGCCTCCCTCCGTACCCATAGCCTCCATAGCCATAGGGCCTCCTGTATCCAAATCCTCCGTATCCAAATCCTCTTCCATAGCCATAGCGCCTTCCATAGAAGTGAGGATCGGCTTCAGGGTCAGCGTCAGGGATAGCTTCAGGGTTGGCTTCGGGGTAAGGGTCAGCCAAGGCGTAGGGATCAGGCATGGCGTTGGTCCAGCTTAGTAAGCACGAGGCGACCACAGCAAGGGCCAGGACCATCGACAGCTACAACCAGGATAATTGGGGATTTAAAGAGACTGAACGGTATTCTGGTAACTAAATGGTTATTTTGGGATTTAAAAGAACTAAACGGTATTCAAATAACTATACTGTATGGTAATAATTGGATATTTGGGCTTCTGGAATAACTAAATGGTATTCAAGTAACTAAAAGGTCATTTTGGGATTTAAAGTAACTAAAAGATATTCCAGGATAATTGGGGATTTAAAGTGACTGAACGGCGTGCAAGTAACTGAATGGTTATTTTGGGACTTAAAATTACTAAATGGTATTGAAATAACTATAATGTATGACAATAATTGGATATTTAGGCATTTAGAGTAGCTAAATGGTATTCACGTAAATAAACGGATATTTAGGGATTTTAGGTAAGGTAACGGTAATCAAGTGAACAAATGAATATTTAGAAAAAAATAACTAAATGATGTTCAAGTAACTAAATGGTTGTTGTGGGATTTAGAGTTACTTAATGGTACTCAAGTAACTAAATTATTAATTTGGTACTTAAAGTTACTAAACGGTATTTAAGTAACTTTATGGTAATATTTTGATATTTGGGGGTTTTACGTAGCTAAATGGAATTCAGGTAACTACTGAATATTTGGGAATTTAAAGTAACTAAATGGTATTTTAAAGTAACTAAATGGTATTTTAAAGTAACTAAATGGTATTTTAAAGTAACTAAATGGTATTTTAAAGTAACTAAATGGTATTTTAAAGTAACTAAATGGTATTTTAAAGTAACTAAATGGTATTTTAAAGTAACTAAATGGTATTTTAAAGTAACTAAATGGTATTTTAAAGTAACTAAATGGTATTTTAAAGTAACTAAATGGTATTTTAAAGTAACTAAATGGTATTTTAAAGTAACTAAATGGTATTTTAAAGTAACTAAATGGTATTTTAAAGTAACTAAATGGTATTTTAAAGTAACTAAATGGTATTT
>NC_061848.1:5052814-5067814 GCF_019202785.1 Penaeus chinensis
ATCTGCAATGAATAGAGGCTATTACATTCCTCACACGCAATCAGAAGAAGAAGCAGCGCCCTTCATTTTAACAAATTTTTATCTTGATCTTATGCTACGGTAGATTTATCGTGATACTTTTTTTCTTTTTTTTTGTAAATTAAATAAAATAAATTTGTGTAAATAATGTAATAAGTATGAGGATAGTCGTGGTATTTCTACTTATAAACATTCCGAAAAAAAACTCTTTTACTGCTTTTTGAGGGATAAGGTTGGTTGGGGATTTTATTTCCATGCTATTTTATCTTTTATTAATCTTATTTTTACATGTTTATAGTTTTAACGGAGAGAGTAAGGCAATATCCTTGTTTGGGGAATGCACAGGACTCCCCGGATATACACATAAGTTGTTGAAAAAAGCGTGATCGTTTAGTAGAAAAGTTCTCGTTTTAGACACTTCCGCTTTAATTTCTTTACACAAATACTTAAGAAAATTTTATTCAAAATGCGTATATGTGAATATATACAATTGTAAGCAGACGTGCACGTTCATATGAATATGCATATATATGTCTCTGTGTGTGTGTGTGTGTGTGTGTGTGTGTGTGTGTGCATGTTTATATATATATATATATATATATATATATATATATAGATGCATGTATCTCCACACAATAAAATACAATACAAGATATTAATTCTTAAACACATCTTTCCTTTTCTTCCTCCCTCACTCTCTCTCTCTCTCTTCCCCCTCCCTCTCTCTCTCTCTCTCTCTCTCTCGTTGAAAAGCTTTATAGTTTTGACCTAGCTAGAGTTGGCCAGAAAATATGTATTGTGTGTGGATGGATGTGTGTATATATATATTCGAATGTGTACATATACGTTGTTGAAAGGAATGATAAATAGACAGAAAAGGACTGGCTGCCAGCTGTAGATATCGATACACAAGTAAATGGTAAAAACGTTCAAAGGAAATATTTAAAATCTTATAATAATTTCTACATATGGCGAAATTTTATTCAGGACTCCCGTGAAAACGGAAATTCGGGTTGAAAAGGCCAATGTTACAAAGCAATCGTCACTGTCCGAGTGTCATGAGCTGGAGTTTTTTTTACCAGAAGCCGTGACCGAAGTGACCGAAACCTCTTCCCCCTCCGTAACCCCCAAAGCCTCTTCCGAAGCCTCCATAACCTCTTCCGAAGCCTCCGAAACCTCTTCCGAAACCTCCGAAACCTCTTCCGAAACTTCCAAAACCTCTCCCGAAGCCTCCGAAGTGGGGATCGGCCTCAGCGCCAGCTTTGGGAGCAGCGTCGGGGACAGCTTCAGGGTCGGCGTCAGCCAAGGCGTAAGGGTCAGGCATGGCGCTGGCCCAGGCCACCAGGCAGGACGCGACCACAGCAAGGGCCAGAATCATCGACAGCTGTAGTCATCAAATAGTTATGTGAAATCAGTTCTCGATTTAAGATGGTCTGATATATATATATGTATATGTATATATATATATGCATGTATTTGTGTATGCGCAGAAATGTGTGTATATATACATATATATGTATATACTGTGTATGTATGTACATATGCGCGTAAATATGTGTATAAATATGTATGTATGTATGTATGTATATATACATATTTACATATATATACACATGTATGTGTGCGTATTCCCGCTATGGGTCCTAAATAGGAGTCTGAAACATCATCTGGTGCTTCCTATATAACTGTTACTAAAGTTTCTAAATTCCCTAATAGTGAAATTCATTAAAAAGTGCACAAATTATGGGCATGTTCATATGCCATACCCAATATGAGTTAAGCTTATTTACTTTCTTTACGTGTAGATGGCTCCACAAGTACTTGATTTTCGGAAATAGTTTCTATGTTATATTGCTATTAGTAATGCCAATAACATAAGCATAATGTCAATATTAACAACCGCAATTGAAAGGTGAAATCCGGTGAGGTCACAACGTCTACGAACTTACCTCTTGGTGGCTACTCACTTATGTACCCACCTAGCAGATATATCTCACAAAACAACACAATGATATATATATATATATATATATATATATCGTGAAAATATATATAAATCACATTCGAAGATGTATTACATGTAAAATCTAATTAACGAAATACGATAGGGATAAAGTATATCAAGTATTGCACAAAATTCGATGTGTAACTTACCAACTTCATGGCGAAACTACGCAAGTGCGAGCGGGTACAAGATGCAAGCAGAACAGGCAATGTGACCAGCCTTGGGATGGACCTCAGCTTATATACACCTCAAGACGAAAGTCAAGGTCATAGCAACCATTTTGTTTAAGAAATGTGAGTGGGGAAGTCTGGGATTTAGGGCTTCAGTTTTTTTGTTATTCATTTGTTCCCTTTTTTGAGGTGTGGGACCTTATTTATGTCCTTTAATTAAAGTCTATAAATCCAGTTGTTATTTTATCATTCGGTCTATATTGTTGTCAGACAGTGTGTGTTTTTGTTTGTGTATGTATGCATTTATCTACCTGTTGTATTTATTGATGTATCCACCTTGTTATCCATCTACTCATTATTTACTCTATCTAAATCACATATTCACCTACTCAGATATTTCTCTCTTAGTTTCTATATGTATCACTTTACAGCATCCATCACTTACTGCATTCAGAGATTCTTGAAATTTCTTCTTGTTTGATATCAATAATCATACATTTTGGTTACAGTTACGTACATATTTTTTACCCATAGATTCTAGCCACAGATATATGATTATTGATCAAATACATTATTGCCTTTCATATTCTCATTGTATATAAAAAAAAAAAGATTCTGCCAGTATCATAATTTCATAGATTAGTGTATCGTCTTACTCTTCCCTGCAACAGTTTTCATCATTCTTTTTCTACTTTTCTACGTGATGTTGAAGCCGCCCTTGTTCCTGACGCTGAATCTGACCTTGAAGCTGAAACTGATCTGAAGTCGATACTAGAATTGACACTCGAATGTTTACGTTTACTATAGCTGACCCTAACAATGACTATGACCATAAAATGACTTTAAGAACAATCAAAGGCAGGAAATGGATGGTGTTTTCTAGATAGAAAGTTTTTTTTTTTTTTTTTTTTTTTTTTTTTTTTTTGCTTATGTATTTTTTCAGTAACAGTGAGATAAATACTTATGCCAATAATGATGGTAATGATTTGAATATAAGGTTGGACCACCTACAGCAATAAGAGTGATTTTAGTGATTTAATCCTATGATCGATCATTAGTTTTATTGTTAGTTATTTTTATCACAATGATTATTGTTACAGTTATCATTATCATTATCATTATATTTATCATTACCATTATCTTTATCATTACCATTATCTTTATCATTACCATTATCTTTATCATTACCATTATCTTTATTATCTTTATAATTATCATTATTATTACTTTCATTAATGGTATTAGTAGTAGTATTAACATTATTATTGTCATCATCATCATTATCATTATGGTTATCGTTATTATTGTCATCACCATTACTAATGTCATCATAATTGTTATGATTGTTAGTAGTTAGTAGCTTAAGTAAAGTTATAAATATCATTATTATTATCATCAGCATTAACGTTATTATTATTGCTGTTACTTTTTTGTCACCATTATCATTATTGTCGTTGTTATATGTGTATGCATATACATGTATGTATGTATATATATATGCATGTGTGTATGTATGTAAACACAACATGAGATAGTGTGGAATCATTCATTCTGGTTTTGCTCTCTCTTTCTCTCTCTCTCTCTCTCTCTCTCTCTCTCTCTCTCTCTCTCTCTCTCTCTCTCTCTCGCTAAAGACCTTTTGACTTGGCTAGAGTTGGCCAGAAAATATGTATTGTGTATGGATATATGTATATATACTTATGCGCACATGTACATATAGGTAGATGATAAATAGACAGGGAAAAGGACTGACTGACAGCTGTAGATATCGATACTCATACATTCATTCATATAATAGAGGAAGCATAAATCTTGTAATCATTTTCTTCATATAGTGAAACTGCATTTAGGACTCCTGTGAAAATCGAAATTCATCATCATCATTTGGGAGCTAACGCCGGAAGGGACGCATAGCCGCATCCACCCTTTGCTTCCACCTACGAGGGTCCCTCATGGCGAGCCGTCAGGCAGGGCCCCGGCCCATCTCTACTTCCTCATGACAGGTTTGATCGATCTGCCCAAGCCACGACTTTCTCGGTCGTCCCACAGGTCTCCTCCACCCAGGGTTGTCACGGGACAACCCTGGGCAGGGTCATCCGACGGGAATCGGGCCAAGTGGCCGTATAGCCTGAGTTGGCGATCACGGATTGTGCAAGTAACAGGTCCTGTACCGGACTCACGGTGCAGCCGTTGGTTGCACACATGGACCCGCCAACTGTACCCCATGATCCGGCGCAAGGATTTGTTACAAAAGGCATCAAGACAAGATTCCAGAGCACAAGATAGCGTCCAAGTTTCACTACCATATAGTAAAACTAGCAGTATCAGGGCCTTGAAAACACGTAACTTGGTCCTTCTGAACAGGTACCGGCATCTCCAAATAATCTTGTCGCGAGATTTCATGACCCCTGCTGCCAGGCCGAAATTCGGGTTGAAAAGGTCAATGTTACAAAGCAATCGCCACTGTCCGAGTGTCATGACCAGGAGATATTTACTAGAAGCGACCGAAGTGACCGAAACTTCTTCCCTCCCGACACTCTCATAACCTCTTCCGAGGCCTCCGAAACCCCCAAAACCTCTTCCGAAGCCTCCGAAACCTCTTCCGAAACCCCCAAAACCTCTTCCGAAGTGGGGATCGGCCTCAGCGTCAGCTTTGGGAGCAGCGTCGCGGACAGCTGGCGCTGGCCCAGGCCACCAGGCAGGAAGCAACCACAGCAATGGCCAAAGTCATCGACAGCTGTAGTCATCAAATAATCAGTTCTCAATTTAAGACGGCTTGATATATATATATATATATATATATATATATATATATATATATATATATATATGAAAAGAGAAAACACACTACCGTGTTGATACTATGGTATATAAAACCACAATGTAAATTGTACATGCATACAAATATACATATATATATAAACATACACTCACACCTATATTTATAAACATGCATATGCGTGTGTATACCCACTATGGGTACGGAATAGAAGTTTGGCTTTCTCGAAACATCATCTGGTGTTTCCCTTATAACTGTTACAAAAGTTTCTAAATTCACAAATTGTGAAATTCTTTAACTAGTGAAAATGTTATGATCTAAGAAACAGAACCTGTAAAAGTTGTAAATTAAACCGGTTTCGGCTGGGCATGTAAATTGTATGCCATACCCAATGTGAGTTAAGTCTATTACACATAAATGGCTCCACAAGTACTATGTCACCAATGAGCCAGATACTAATACTACATGTCTCAAATGTTTATCCTTTTCCTAGATTTTCGGAAATAGTTTCTTTTATCTTATATTGCTATTAGTAATACCAATAACATTATAATAAGCATAATGTCAATATAGTTTATTATTATTTTATATTCGTTTTATATTCCTGTCTCTCAGTTTATATTTTTGTTTGTGTATGTATCTATCTCCTGTATATATTAATATATCCACCTTGTTATCCATCTATTCATCTTTCGCCCTATTTACATTATATGTTCACCTAGTCAGACATTTATCAATTAGTTTATATGTATATGTATCACTTTATATCATTATTCAGAGATTCCCGAAATCTCGTCTGGTTTAATATCAACAGTCTTGGTAAATACATTTTGTTTACATTTTTTTACACATAGACTGTAGCCACAGATGTCAAATTATTTATCAAATACATTATTGCCTTTCATATTATCATTGTGTCCAAAAAATAAATTCTGCCAGTATCAATTTCATTTACGTTAATGCAACTGCAGGTTAGTGTATCGTCTTGTTCTTCCCTGCAACAATTTTCATATATTTTTTTTTTTTTTCTACTTATATCCTCGTAGTTCTGAAGTCGATACTAAAGTTACTTCTTGACTGTATGAGTCTAAAGTTACCCTCTTAGGACAATGAAATGCAAGAAATAGATGGTGTTTTCTACATAGCAAGCATCTGTTGAGAATTTAGCTTCTTTTTCTTTTGGCTGGCTTTTCAAGACTTTTTATGTATTTTTTCAATAACAGTGAGAGGAATATTAATATGATGTTAATAATAATGGAACTGAGATAATATGTACGTTAGGTTATTGAGAAATCATACACCCTCAAACACACCGTTTCTGTTTTTCCTCTCTCTTTCTCGTTGAACGGACTTGTAGTTTTGACTTAGCTAGGGTTCACCAGAAAATATGTATTGTGTATGGATGCATGTATATGCTTACGTATATGTACATATACTCAGATGAACGGAATGATAGACAGAGAAAATGACTGGCTGCCAGCTGTAGATATTGATACCTATATCCAATCTAGTAAATGGTAATAACTTATAAAGGAAATATTAAACATCTTTTAATTATTTTCTTCGTATGGCGAAATTTTATTCAGGATTGCTGAAAAAACGGAAATTCGGGTTGAAAAGGCCAATGTTACAAAGCAATCGTCACTGTCCAAGTGTCATGAGCTGGAGTTTTTTTTTTTACCAGAAGCCGTGACCGAAGCCTCTTCCCCCTCCGTAACCCCCAAAGCCTCTTCCGAAGCCTCCATAACCTCTTCCGAAGCCTCCGAAACCTCTTCCGAAACCTCCGAAACCTCTTCCGAAACTTCCAAAACCTCTCCCGAAGCCTCCGAAGTGGGGATCGGCCTCAGCGCCAGCTTTGGGAGCAGCGTCGGGGACAGCTTCAGGGTCCGCTTCAGCTAAAGCGTAAGGGTCAGGCATGGCGCTGGCCCAGGCCACCAGGCAGGAAGCGACCACAGCAAGGGCCAGAGTCATCGACAGCTGTAGTCATCAAATAATCATGCGAAATCAGTTCTCGATTTAAGACGGCTTGATATATATAAATATATATACATGTGTATATATAAGTATAAATGTTTATAAGCCTAAATGTGTGTATACACATATATACGTATGTATGTGTATATATACCCATATATATACAATATACATATGTATACAAACAAATACATATATACAATATATTTATATATATGCAAACACACATAAAATCATATACACTTAAACCTATATTTATAAACACATACATATGCGTGTGGCTTCCCTTATAACTGCAACTAAAGTTTCTAAATTCACAAATTGTGAAATTCCTATGATTTAAGTTTAATAGCTGTCTTTACACATAGATGGCTCCACAAGTACTTTGTCACAAATTAGCAAATTACTAGTACTACATGTTTCAATTGTTTGTCCTTTTCCTAGATTTTCGAAAATAATTTATTTTATCTTATATTGATATTAGTAATGCCAATCACATAAACATAATGTCAATAATTTTTTTTTTTAAATATGGATAGCATTAGTAAATAAACATTTTCCCCAAAAAACGCATGGAAAGGTAAGGTTAGTTAAGTGTAGACATTTCACAAAACAATACAACAGGAGAACCACATTTCCCTGGCGGCATGGGTTAAGATATATTTCGTGAATTTATTATTTTTACATCATATCTGAAGAAATATACCTAACCTAACTTAACTAAAGGAATAAAATAAAGATAAAATGTACCTTGCATTCCAAAAACTTCACAAAACTCTATTTGTAACTCACCAACTTCATGGCGAAAATATCGTCTCAAATGTGAGTACCAGATGCAAGCAGAACAGACAATGCTTCAGCCTCGAGTTGAACCTCAGCTTATATACGCCTCAGTCAAGGTCATAGCAACCATTTTTTTTTTTTTTTTTTTTTTTTTTTTAGATAATTTGGGTGGGGAAGTCTGAGTTTTAGCCCCTTTTAGTAACAGTGAGAGAAATGCTGTTATTTCAATACTAATCGTAATATTGGTAGTGAGATAACGATAGCACCAGCAATAGCAATGATAATGAGAGCGATTTTAGTGATTACTCATCCTTCCTATCCTTATTCCTATCTGTCCTTATTATTACTATTTCATTTTAATAATAATAATAATAGTTAATCTTATCATCATTATCATTATAATTATTTTTATCATTATTTGTATTATTTTTTTAATTACTATTACCATCATTATATGTAATAGTAACATTATTATTACTATTATTATTATCAGCATCATCATTATTATTATTATAATTATCGTTATTATTACTAATGGCATCATTAGTATTATCATTATTATGATTATTATTATTATCATTGCTGTTATATTTATTATCCCCATTATTATTGTTGTTGTTGCTGTTGTTATTGTTGTTCCATAGTATTACGATTATAATGATGTTAATAATAACAACAGGAATGAAGATGATAATTCAGATCCCAATAATGATAATGATGGTGATCAAAATTATAATGACTAAAATACAGTAATATTAATAGCAAAAGATAATATCAACTGTATTCACAGAGACAAAAGCGGAAAAGATAAGACTGAGAATGAATATCTTCACAATACAAGAGATGTATTTCATCGGTTTCGAATATATCTTCCTCAGATATACAAAATATAACGTTAATATAATAAGTATAAGGAGGATTAAAGAAATCAGTATTAGGAATAGTATTTATTACCGTAGTTTTCTTGAAGATCTTAATTAATGAAATAATATCAAAGCATTCGTAATCACAAATAATTAAAAGCTAATATGTAGATAGGGGAAGCATGCTGGAGTATGATATATTTAGGTGAATTAAATAAATTTCGGATTTATAAGTCTATTTAGCTATTTCCATATAGGACGGTATATATTTATATAATATATATATACAAACACACACATACATATATATAATATATATATATACATATACATATATATACATATACATATATATACATATACACATATATATGCATATACATATGTACATATATATGTATGTATGGGTGTTGTATGTATATATTTATATACATACATACATGTGTGTGTGTGTGTGTGTGTGTGTGTGTGTGTGTGTGCGTGCGTGCGTGCGTGTATATAGATAGCCATATAGATGCATAGATAGAAGGGAGAGAAAGAATCTATGAATGTGCGTGTGTATGAGTGTCTATGCGCGTGTGCGTGTGTATATGCCTAAATATCTATTTTCTTTTTTTTTTGCATTATCAGCCAAAGTGATAGACGAAGTTGTAGCAGGTTCGTATATCATCTTTGCCCTAATAATTATTTTCAAAGAGCTTGTGCAAGCTTTTGGAATGCTACCTAGCTTTGATTGCAGTAACAAGTTTTTTGTGATTGGAATTTGATTTTTTTTTTTTTTTTCTCATCTTCAAAACAGCTGCCTCCCCCCCTCCCCCCCCCCCCTCCCCCCGCCCCATCCTTCCCGCTAGAACTGGATTTTTCATACACTGCTTCGTGCTCGCAACGTATCGCTGTGCGTCTCAAAACAGGATGTTCTGAATAATCAGCGGCATGCAGTAAGTGGTAATTGTGGTGTGTTTTCATAGACTCACTCTCACACACACACACACACACACACACACACACACACACACACACATACCCACACTTCAGTAATGATTAATGTATCTTACATGTACTAATGTGCCTATCTGCTTGTATTTTTCTGCCATGCTAGCTGTCTGTCTCTCTGTCTACCTATATATCTATCCATGTTTTTTCTGTCTGTTAATCTATATATCTATATCTATACTTGCTAAAAAATATTTTTACTCTTTCTCATTTACCAATATGATACGACGACGAAAGCGATTGAAAAAAAATGCTGTGAGCTCGACCTTATTTTGGCAACTCTTTTAGGGGCGTCATGGGGGGGGGGGGGGGAGTCTCCGCCCACGACTGCCCAAACATTTTCAGTGGGATTGCGGACTAGCGATTAGGATGGATGTGACACAGCCTAATCTAGGGGTGTTGCCGAAATCGCACCAGCACAACACAGCTCGTGTGGAAGGACCTGTTATCCCAGACGAGGTAAAATGACTCCGCTTCGGGGAACACCATGGCCCTCACCCGTGGTAGGAATATCGCGTGCTGCATAAACTGCCGGGGCTGCCGGGGCCGACGTCATTCTGATAGTCTATGTGCTGCAGCAAAATAGGAAGTTGCGTTGGATGCTGCCAGCAGAACAAAAGGGGTCCGCATTCCTTGCAGTAGTTATAATAATAATAATAAAAAATGAAAAAAAAAATAACTAAGAGGAAAATGACTTAAGGTAAGGGATGCTACCTCCGAGTATCAAATGGTTTTCAGTAGGGTATGATATTCATGCACTTTAAAGCAAGACATCTATTTCACTTTCATATAGTACAGTGATTTATAGTTTTGAATGACATTTTCTTGATCTTCCTCCGTCGTGCATCTAGGGCACCCACTTTTCCTTGTCTTTGGTGGATCCAGACACGGAATGACTTCGAAATAGCTAATCTTTATATTTCGGCTCTTGAGTAAAGCGTAATTATGACGTTACGAATGGATTATGAAAACTCCATTGCTAATATGGCACGTGTCAACTCCCAGCGATCGCTTGGGTTTCATCTACTCCTGAGTAAATATGTATATTTAGCGAGTGTACATATATACATATATAAGTATAAACATATGAATATACACGTGTGTATGTGTGTGTGTGTGCATACATGTACAGTTGCGGAATTATATATCAGTGGACTTGCCGGATCCCACTTTTGTACATCTGGCAACCACTTCGATGTAAACAGCGTAAATAGTATTTTTATGAATGAGGCGAAAACCCTGAATCATTTGTAACAAAGAGTGTGATTGGTAGAATATAAATGACCTATAATTGTATTATTATCTATTTTTTTGAAACTACGTAAGCCATTTGATCTTGCGATTTCCTGGAATTGTTTGTTTATCGAAATGGCAACACCTATGGAGGTGAGGCAGCATTTCCCCCATCTTTCAACACAGCAAGTATCAATTACAACTGCATAATTCTTTAAAAATAACAATGCCCCATGGTTTAAATATAAATGTATGACAGTTGTATTAAATAACTATCTCCAGAATCGCCGATACCTTTGTATATGATTCTCGTAGCTGCACCATCTAGCAGCGGATAATCGAACTAGGGAAGGAGTTTCTTTTTCGCCAGAACTAAACACTAAAACACTGATTCAAAAAAAACATGCTAATTCATTATAAAACATTAACTGGACGCAAAACCGCAGTGAGGCTGCAATGAATATGCAGATACTTTATCATTGTGTGTGCCTATAATTGTATTATTATCTATTTTTTTGAAACTACGTAAGCCATTTGATCTTGCGATTTCCTGGAATTGTTTGTTTATCGAAATGGCAACACTATGGAGGTGAGGCAGCATTTCCCCCATCTTTCAACACAGCAAGTATCAATTACAACTGCATAATTCTTTAAAAATAACAATGCCCCATGGTTTATATATGAATGTATGACAGTTGTATTAAATAACTATCTCCAGAATCGCCGATACCTTTGTATATGATTCTCGTAGCTGCACCATCTAGCAGCGGATAATCGAACTAGGGAAGGAGTTTCTTTTTCGCCAGAACTAAACACTAAAACACTGATTCAAAAAAAAACATGCTAATTCATTATAAAACATTAACTGGACGCAAAACCGCAGTGAGGCTGCAATGAATATGCAGATACTTTATCATTGTGTGTGTGTGTGTGCATACATGTACAGTTGCGGAATTATATATCAGTGGACTTGCCGGATCCCACTTTTGTACATCTGGCAACCACTTCGATGTAAACAGCGTAAATAGTATTTTTATGAATGAGGCGAAAACCCTGAATCATTTGTAACAAAGAGTGTGATTGGTAGAATATAAATGACCTATAATTGTATTATTATCTATTTTTTTGAAACTACGTAAGCCATTTGATCTTGCGATTTCCTGGAATTGTTTGTTTATCGAAATGGCAACACTATGGAGGTGAGGCAGCATTTCCCCCATCTTTCAACACAGCAAGTATCAATTACAACTGCATAATTCTTTAAAAATAACAATGCCCCATGGTTTATATATGAATGTATGACAGTTGTATTAAATAACTATCTCCAGAATCGCCGATACCTTTGTATATGATTCTCGTAGCTGCACCATCTAGCAGCGGATAATCGAACTAGGGAAGGAGTTTCTTTTTCGCCAGAACTAAACACTAAAACACTGATTCAAAAAAAAACATGCTAATTCATTATAAAACATTAACTGGACGCAAAACATAAACATATGAATATACACGTGTGTATGTGTGTGTGTGTGCATACATGTACAGTTGCGGAATTATATATCAGTGGACTTGCCGGATCCCACTTTTGTACATCTGGCAACCACTTCGATGTAAACAGCGTAAATAGTATTTTTATGAATGAGGCGAAAACCCTGAATCATTTGTAACAAAGAGTGTGATTGGTAGAATATAAATGACCTATAATTGTATTATTATCTATTTTTTGGAAACTACGTAAGCCATTTGATCTTGCGATTTCCTGGAATTGTTTGTTTATCGAAATGGCAACACCTATGGAGGTGAGGCAGCATTTCCCCCATCTTTCAACACAGCAAGTATCAATTACAACTGCATAATTCTTTAAAAATAACAATGCCCCATGGTTTATATATGAATGTATGACAGTTGTATTAAATAACTATCTCCAGAATCGCCGATACCTCTGTATATGATTCTCGTAGCTGCACCATCTAGCAGCGGATAATCGAACTAGGGAAGGAGTTTCTTTTTCGCCAGAACTAAGCACTAAAACACTGATTCAAAAAAAAACATGCTAATTCATTATAAAACATTAACTGGACGCAAAACCGCAGTGAGGCTGCAATGAATATGCAGATACTTTATCATTGTGTGTGTGTGTGTGTGTGTGTGTGTGTGTGTGTGTGTGTGTGTGTGTGTGTGTGTGTGTGTGTGTGTGTGTGTGTGTGTGAGTGTGTGCAATGTCTATAGAAATACGAAACCAATATTTGGTGATTAGTAACGCAACAGTATGTATAATTATTTTCGATTATTCTGATCATAGTTTTCGCTATTATTATTTCATCCGTCGTGGGGTATCTCTGAGGAGTCGCATTCAATCAGCTGTACGATAAATACACGTTTGCTTGTTTCAGCTCGACCAACTGCTAGCTGAGTGGTTCCAAGGAGGGTAAAAAACAAAGTCTAAAAACTTATTCCAAATACATATGCTGTATTTGTGATATCTTGAAAAGAAAATCTTGAACGTGCTGGCAAAATGGGAATTTAATCTTGGTCTCTGTTTTTTATCTGACATGCATGCAATTTATATTTTCCTTGTATTTGTCAGTATATGTCAAGTATCTTGATGTGTTTACGCTTGTTTGTCCACCCTAAACTTGAGTAGTTTAAAGAAAGAGGAACCTTCTAGATTTTTTTTTTTAAACACGAAATCGTATATTTTGATAATGAACCTTCATAAATTTCTGGATACTCACTTTGCGGCTAATCCTAATATATGCTAAATAAGAAATAATAAACTATGCCCGATTGTATATGGGAAATCCGAGGGGAAAACGAGACTACCAAGCTGACACCTTTTTCAAGCTGGACGTAAGGCATTCTGAAGTGTCAAAGAGAGGCCGCATTACTGGGACGAGAAGTCATTTCTCTCCCAGTGAAATAACCAGAGAGCCAGGTATCTCGATGGTATACAGGTGAATAATGTAATAGGAGGGCCACCCAGAGCGACCGCCCTCTTTCCGGATGCCCTCTCAACAATGCAACCTAGAGCTCCTGCTAACAAGTTGCACGGTGAAGGAAACGACTACAGATGGGACTTATCGCAGAACAAAGAGACATTGGAAAAATATTGCCAACATCGCCTTCAGTTCGCCCATCAGCATGTTTAGAGCGCACGGGAAGCTCTATTGCGGGATGAGAGATAACAGGTTGAAATATCATTTTATTTTTCAATTTGTTCATAGATGACTTTAGTTCAAATTTTAATATAGTTATATGTTTATATAAGATAGTGCCCTATACATCATATCTGATGTTATCTATCATTATTTACTTCTCAGATGTGACAGACGAAATATTTATGAAACGACAGGGTGGTCATGTGACCTTTAATATTTGAGGCTGGCTTTTCATACATGGTGTAAATGAACTCGCCGGAGATTCAATTTAGACACATATTTTGAATTGTTAGATTGAAATATTCTTCCCATCAGTATGCTGCTCTGTTTCGGCCCTTCCCAGAAACAATCATATTCGTACAGGGTAACTCTCCAATACACACGTCAAAGGGCAGGTGACCAAGACCAAATGGACGTCCTTCTGTGACCGAGCAAGGCATGTGACTCAAACCCGATGAAAATTGTGTGGGCGAATATTGCCAGTGTTTGGGAAACGACTGATGAAGGAACCTCCCAATACCTAAACGATCATGCTAAAAGGGAATGGAAAGTGTTACAAAGGAAACCGGGACATACATACATACATACATACATACATACATATGCACATACATAGACACATAAGCATACATATTCATATGCGTGTGTGTCGTAGTGGTAACAATATTTATTGGTCATATACGTTCAAACCTTGTTCTGCCAGCGGATGGAAACCCCCACCATTCCTTGCACACACACGGTAATTTAGAAGCAAAAATAAACAGTCTACCACTCCAAGCATTAGAATAACCATTTTAACAAATGGAATAAACTATATAAAGAAATTATATACACATACATATGTATATACGTACACACACACATATACATAATAATCCAAATAATCACATTTTGACAGCTTCTAACATCACCAGTAAAGTATATATGAAAAACAGTATTCAAAACGAGACCAAAAATTATTACAAGGCTAGTCAGCTTCGTAAAAAAAAAAAAATCAAGAAAATCTGCTTCGAACCGGCCTCACATT
>NC_061848.1:5070314-5072814 GCF_019202785.1 Penaeus chinensis
CTCTCTCCTCTCTCTCTCCTCTCTCCCCCCCTTTCTCTCTCTCTCTCTCTCTCTCTCTCTCTCTCTCTCTCTCTCTCTCTCTCTCTCTCTCTCTCTCCCCCTCTCTCTCTCTCTCTCTCTCTCTCTCTCTCTCTCTCTCTCTCTCTCTCTCTCTCTCCCTCTCTCTCTCTCTCTCTCTCTCTCTCTCTTAACGGCGGCGGCGGAGAAGACGAGCTCAAGGTGATACACTTTTCTCTATGACGTTGCGGGTTTGAAATACTGTAGATGGAGCTGCATGATTTAGAGTTGGGTCGGTCAGTGGGTAAGTGAGGGTAAGGTGTGTTTGTGTGGATGTTTGTTTGTTTGCGTATGTGTGTGTGTGTTTGCATGTGCATGCGCGCGCGTGCGTGTGTGAGTGTGTTGCGGAGCGTGTGTATCTATTCCTATTCATAAAATAAATTCTGTGCGCGATATCTCACATTCGCCAGATATCATATAACGAACGGGTATCAAACAAACCAATCAGGTTGATCCAACAAGACGAAAGCAGGCAATTTAGACACCCACTAAATATCATCAACTAAATATTGATGCTAAAAGAGATACATCACCGTACCATTTAGAATAGCCTTAGGTAGCAACACATCTCTTGGAAAGCCCAGAATGCTGCTGTGGTCCATACGAAGTTATAAGACGAGAAAAAAAAATATGACTGCTCTGACCTTGAGCGTTGTTCTCCGTAGTATATAAGCTGAGGTTCAAGGCTCTGTTAGTTCATTGCTTCCCCTGCCTGTGTTTGGTACTCATACTTGCGAATAAATCTTGATCATGAAGTGGGTAAGTTGCTTAGGGTAATACTAAGAATTACTGAGCATTGTAAACTTTTATCAGTGTAGTTTCATCTATATTAGAAACTACATTGTCAGTATACAGTCATCTTCATTATCAGATATATTGCAAGTGCATTGTCATCTACAGTATCAACTACATTGTGAGTCTTTTTTTTCTGTATTAGAAGCAGCATTGTCTGCTATAATGTTCTAAATTGCTAGCAACATAGGTCCATTATCGAATCGTTCTATCAGCTAAATAGCAACTACTATATCACATGTAAAGACAGCTATTTTGTCAGCTACATTACGTGGTACGCTGATAGCTATATCCTCAGCGATAATGTAAGTTATATCAATAACAGTGAGTCACACCATCAGCTACGTTGCCAACAATGTTATTATCACATTCTGTACATGCTTTTGTCTAATGACAAATATTCATATCGTGTTGCACATTCTCCCGCGAATACGAATTTTCACTATGACGTCAGCAGATGATTTTCGTTTGTAATTTCATTTTCTCTGTTCTAAGATTTTTTTATTTGTGTATATATAGATAATTCTTTTGTTCATATTCATTCTGAAATTGCTTATTGGTAGATAATTTCTACCTCGACATCCTCGTTTCTTGGATACTGATATTATTTATCAAGGAAATGATCAAATTTACATATTAACACATTCATACATCGAATCGTATTTTATACTCATCGTCTGTGATGTTTTTCTTCTTGATTTTTGTATATGTGATATTTGTATCTACCTTGATTCATTTAAATGTATAATGTGATTATGAATAAATCATCACACAATATACATCCGGATTTCTGTTTCAAATGCATCCAAATATAACTTATGGGTTGTGATGCTTTGTTCAAGTAAATGCATACACTAATACATTAATCATACTGATATACTATGAAAAGATGAAGGAATAGCTTTCTAAATAACTAAAATAAAAGAAAAAAAGCGAAAAGATGTCAAATAAAGTTTCAGTGTTCCTAAATCTCAACTTAAACTCTCATGAATTTGTCATTACTGTCATCTGTGGATATTTAACTTGCGAAATTGTCTCAGGCATTCTCATGACCACGGGTTTTAAGTTTTATGAATGTAGGTGTGGAGATGGGATTTATCGACATACTTTAGATCTTTAACGAACTTAAATATGCATGATCTTTAACTGAACAAAGTATATTATGAGTACATTGTATTCAACTTATCTGAATGCATCATAACTGCACGACATTTAATCTCACAAAACATCTTATAACTGATGTTTAATTGAATTGACTATATGAATTTTTACTGAGCAAAATATCTTATAACTGCATGATCTTTAACTGAACAAAATATCTCACGACTGCAGTTTTTGATTCTTGTTATACTATAACATCTCTTGACTGCATGACCTTTGATTCCATAAGAAATAGTCTTAATTGAACAAAATGTCTTATGACTATAGCCCTGGGTTTTTAGCCTAAGAAAACATCTCATGCCTGCATGAACTGAAATTCGCCGAAAGATATCATGGCTACATGACACTTAACTCCTCGAAAAATCTCATGACTACATGACATTTAACTCACCGAAGTATCTTATGGCTACATGACACTTAACTCGCCGAAACATCTCACGACTACATGACACTTAACTCACTGAAGCATCTCATGACTGCATGATCCATA
>NC_061848.1:5080314-5152814 GCF_019202785.1 Penaeus chinensis
ACTTCCTATGGCCCAATTACTAAGACGTGCGCAAGACAGAAAGTGCTGGAGGACAACCGTCGCGTGTGCCATGGCGGGTTAACCCTGACCCTTCCGTTGATGATGATATATATATGCACGCAGACACACACACATGCATATATATATATATATATATATATGTGTGTATGTGTGTGTGTGTGTGTGTGTGTGTGTGTGTGTGTGTGTGTGTGTGTGTATACATATTTTCATCAACATATGTAAGGGTAAAAACATTTACTTATATATATTATACACACACATATATATATAATTACGCACAATTACGTTGGAATCTATTTCGTTCATGGTATACCACAGTTATGACAGTAGCTGCGTAACAGAGGCCCTGGGAGTTATGAAAGATAATTTCCGCTTTTCTATGCCTCCAATAGTATGTTCATTCTCAAAATAACTGACATTCCCATTCTTAATCTGTATCGCAGAACGTTCTGTAAAGATGTAACAATTCAAAAGGAATTCTTTGGACCCTTTTATAACATGGTATTAGAGTTACCCATGACTCCGACTTTCTCAAGGCCATCCGAGAAAAAAAAAAAAAAAAGGCAATGACATTCGGAACTGTCCTGTGATCTATTTAAGCTCGACTCACTCTAGTTATTGGCCATAGTCCCTCCTGCATTCGGTCGACGCTCATCTCCGAAGCAACATGAATCTGGTAAGTTGGCTGAGGTGTTGTAGATGTCGGCGTTTGTATGATGTTACGTTTGTAGTGTACTGTAAGGCGCTCTGTTTTAGGTCTTGTATCACCTGGAGTGGTACCTTTTGAGGTGGCTTTCTAAGAACAAAGTTACTAAGAATAGGGTTTTTTCGTAGTTTTCGTAGGCCAAATCGCATAAAGGATTATGGTTTTCTTTTTTTCTTTTTGACATTTCATTTAACAAATCTAGTAAAGAAATTTGAAAAAAGTATAATTATTCTCCTACCAAATCTGTTAAGTAAATTTAAGGAAAAAATACAAAATCATACGTTTGGTTCACTGTGAAAATAGGTTTCATATTGATTTCAGTAAATATAAACTCAGTATCTTTTTTTTAAGCAAGATTTCGTTAAGTAGTGAAGATTGGGTGTTTTACTCGGTCTCAAAAAATAACAAAATACGTTTTGGCAGGCCAATATTCTATACCCTCCCTCCAAATAAACACATTCGTGGAGAATTTTGTCATTTACACTTTTAGCCAGTTTTGCCGTATCTACATTTAAAAGTGGTTTATCTATTTTCTGATTCAGGTTTCGATGATTCTGGCCGTAGCAATGGCCCTAACATGCCTGGTGAGCTGGAGCACCGCCATGCCTGAGCCTGACCCCGTAGCTTTCCCTGACCCCGTGGCTGACGCTGACCCAGTGGCTGACCCTCAATTTGGATCACGTGGCTTCGGATTCTCTGGATTTGGGGGTCGTGGAGGCTATGGATATGGAGGTACTGGAGGATTCAGGGGTCGTGGAAGTTATGGATACGGAGGTCGTGGCAGCTATGGATTCGGAGGTCGTGGATATGGGGGTCGTTACGGCTATGGACGTGGCGGCTACTACGGATAATCGACTTCCTGACACCACACTCTTCCATTTCACAACATGACAGATCACCAACTGATGTCTGTTGCTTATTGAGAACAGGTTTAAGTGCAATTGCCAAGGAAAAGTGGGTACTGTTATTTAGAATTTGATTAACTACTAAATAAATGTGTACTGCATTTTAGATTTCATTATATATATATATACCTGTCTTTAACTATATCTGTCCATCTATATATGTGCATGTGTACATGGGTGTGTGTGTTTGTGTGTATGTAAGTGTGAACATCCATATACATGATTTATATCCATATACCAATTCACTGACAGTTGTAATGCAAAGACATTTGCATGTGCATATCTATCTTACATGTATGTATATGTGTTTGTCAATATATATGTATATATCCGTTTATCTATCTATATACATACATTAATCAGTATACATATGTATATGTATATATATGTACATTGGACACATATATTTCTGTGTGTGCGTATGTGTGTGTTTTCTATATACACATAATAAAAGAAGTGGAGTATATACATAAAGAAATATATATACACATTCCTTTTATGTTTATATATACAAACACACACACCAATATATTTATCTTTATATATACATATATAGATATGTATACATATTAGGTATGTGTATGTATGTTTGTATGTATATATAAACTTTAAGTCCAAAAACTGAAAAGAACAGACGCTCAGAATGAGAGACAGAAGGGAGGCTGCATACAAACAAATCCAGAAGATCTAAGATCTCAAAGCAGATGCTATATACATATATATGTATATATATACACATGTATATGTAGGAACACATATACTGACGTGCATATGTATGCGTATGTGTATGTGTGTATATATATAAATATATACGTAGTGTATGTGTGTGTGTGTGTGTGTGTGCATATATATGTGCGCATGTGTGTGTGTGTGTGTGTGTGTGTGTGTGTGTGTGTACGTGTGTGTGTTTACACGTATATATATAGATATAGATAGATTAATAGTTTATACAATTTTCTAAAGTCTGGTAAATTGATAGATTCTCTCAGTTACTGATGTCTGTTGCTTATTGAGAACAGGTTTAAGTGCAATTGCCAAGGAAAAGTGGGTACTGTTATTTAGAGCTTGATTAACTACTAAATTTATGTGTACTGCTTTTTAGATTTCATTATATATATATATATATATATATATACCTGTCTTTATCTATATCTGTCCATCTATACATGTGCATGTGCACATGGGTGTGTGTGTTTGTGTGTGTATGTAAGTGTGAACATCCATATACATGATTTATATCCATATACCATTTCACTGGCATATGTATTACATATACATTTGCAACTTATCTCTCTCTTGCTCGCCTACATGTATGCATATATGTGTTTGTTAATATATATGTATATATCCGTCTATCTCTATATACATACATGCATCAATATTTATGTGTACATGTATATATATATATATATATATATATACATATATATGTACACATATATTTGTGTGTGTGTTTGCGTTTGTGTGTGTTTTGTATATACACATAATAAAAAATACCGTTATACATGTGGAGTATATACATATAGAAATATATATACACATTCCTTTTATGTCTATATATACAGACACACAAACACACACACCAATATATATTTCTCTTTATATATATATACATATATATATACATATATATATACATATTGAATATGCGTATGTATGTATTTATATATTTATATACTTTAACTCCAAAGACGAAAAGAACAGATAGACGCTCAGAATGAGAGACAGAAGGGAGGCTGCATAGAAACCAATCCAGAGGAGATAAAATCTCAATGCAGATGTTATATACATATATACATATATATGTATATATACATATGTATATGTAGGTACGCAAATACAGACGCGCATATGTATGCGTATGTGTATATATTTGTGTATCTATACATATATACGTAGTGTGTGTGTGTGTGTGTGTGTGTGTGTACGTGTTTGTTTTTACATATATATAGAGAGAGAGATGAAGATAGATATATAGTGTATACCATTTTCTAAAGTCTGGTAAATTGATAGATTCTCTCAGGGGAATAGCACACGGTAACCAAATAACCATTAACATCTACGATCGACATGCAGTTACTCGCATGTACTGCGGTCCTTTTAATTGCAATACGCAAATATAAACAATAATGACAAAGGCAAGTAAAACTCGTATCCTTTGAACATTATCTCTTTAAGAAACTGTGTACTCACTCTTATTACATTATCAATACGATGTATTATCATCTTCATACCATATAAATGATAAATGCTTATTCTAAAATTGGACATGAAAGATGTTTGACTAATATTTGTGCATTGCAGATGCTGCATAACTTTTGTCTTTCCTCTTTACACGTCTATCCATACTAATTACAGTAATGTACACTTTATTTGTATCCATCTGTATCTCTCTATCTACCTGTCTATAACTGTATGTCTGTATGTGTACCTATTAGTATATATTTCTATATATATCAACGTATCGGTGTCTATCAATCTTTATATGTCTACCCATCTGTCTGTCTATCCATCAGTATCAATATATATATATATATATATATATATATATATGTATATACATGTGTATATATATATATATTTGAAGATGGCGTGTAAAAGCGAGATGATATGTATGTATGTGCATTCCTGATAACGTCGTCTCAGCTGACTATATTTTTGCGCACGCCATGGAAGTGCAAGAAGGAGACATCAATGCTGCTGGGTAATTATCCAGCAATCCATCCCATTTTTACACGTATCCCACAGTGCAAACATGCATACACATATGAACATAAACATATAAGTGTGTGTGTGTGTGTGTATGCATATATATATATACATGTATATATATAATGTATGTATTCATATATATCCATATATTCATATATATATATGAATATATATATTATATATGTGTGTGTATATATATATATATTTATGTGTATGTGTGGGTGAGTGTGTGTGTGTGTGTGTGGATAGATGGATGGGTGTTTGTATGTGTGTATACATGTGATGGTTGTGATGCGAATGTTAAGATCATTTTTTTTTTTTTTTTTTTTTTTTTATTCATAAAGGATTAATAAAAGTCGCTCTCTGTGGCATTTCCAAGGCTGATAGTGATAATAATCCATACATTTCCATTCAAAGATTCACGAAAGCAAACTTATTCTGCTTAGCATTATACGCAAGATGTGCTCCTTACGTGATATACCATACGGACATTAACCACGTAATTTAAAAATATGAATTGTCGATGGCAAAACATCAGGGAAAATAGGCATACATACATACACATATTCTGTCTATCTTTCTATCTATGTGTTTATGTATATATATACATTTATATGCGTGCGTGTGTGTGTGAATATACATATTTGTATGCATATATACACAAACACGCATACACACATATATATGTGTATATACATATATTATATATATATATATATGTGTATATACATACATATATTATATATATGTACATATATGAATATATGTACACATATACAAGTATATATGCACATGTATATGTATGAATATATATGCATACACACATATACATATATATGTATATATACATATTTTTATAAATATATGTAAGGGTAAATTCATTTACCTATATATATATATATATATTACGCAAAATTACGCTAGAATCTATTTCGTTCATAGTATATCACGGTGTTGGCAGTAGCTGCGTAACAGAGGTGCTTGGAGTTATGAAAGATAATTTCCGTTCTTCTATGCCCCCAATAGTGTGTTCATTTTCAAAATAACTGACATTCCCTTTCTTAATCTGTATAGCAGAACATTCTGCAAAGATACCACAATTCAAAAGGATTTCTTCGAACCCTTTTATAATATGGTATTAGTGTGACCCCATGACTCAGACTTTCTCAAGGCCAATTCGAGAAAAAGACAAAAAAAAGTCTGGCAATGACATTCGGAACTGTCCTGTGATCTATATAAGCTCGATTCACTCCAGTTATTGGCCATAGTCCTCTCTGTATTCAGTCGACGCTCATCTCCGAAGCAACATGAATCTGGTAAGTTGGCTGAGGTGTTGTAGATGTCGGCGTTTATATGATGTTACGTTTGTAGTGTACTGTAAGGCGCTCTGTTTTAGGTCTTGTAACACCTAGAGAAGTACCTTTTGGGGTGGCTTTTTACCGACAAATATACAAAGAATAGGATTTTTTCGTAGTTTTCGAAGGTAAATCGTGCAGAGGATAATGTTTTTTCTTCTTTTTGGCACTCCAATTGATAGATCTAGTAAAGAAATTTGAATGATGTCATAATTCTCCTACCAAATCTAGCACAAATAATAAATGATAATAATAATTAATTAATTTAGTGAATTTAAGGATAAAGACAAAATCATGCTTCTGGTTCAGTATGAAATTAGTTTTATATTGATTTCAGTAAATATAAACTCAATATGTTTATATATATTTTTTTTTCTTTTTCATGAAATGCAATATTTCGTTAGATAGTGAAAATTAAGTGTTTTATAAACTCGTTTTTTTTTTTTTTTTTTTTTTTTTTTTTTTTTTTTTTTTTTTTTTTTTTTTTTTTTTTTTTTTTTTTTTTTTTTTTTTTTTTTTTTTTTTTTTAATAACAGGGCAAAATACTTTTTGGTAGGCACATATTCTATCCCCTCCCCATAAACTTACGGACAGACGTTCCTGTCGACAATATCGTGGAAAATTTTGTAATTTACACTTTTAGTCAGTGAAGCGTTTAGCCGTATATTCATGCAAAAGTGGTTTATCTATTTTGTGATTCAGGTTTCGATGATTCTGGCCGTAGCAATGGCCCTAACATGCCTGGTGAGCTGGAGCACCGCCATGCCTGACCCTGACCCCGTAGCTTTCCCTGACCCCGTGGCTGACGCTGATCCAGTGGCTGACCCTCAATTTGGATCACGTGGCTACGGATTCTCTGGATTTGGGGGTCGTGGAGGCTATGGATATGGAGGTACTGGAGGATTCAGGGGTCGTGGAAGCTATGGATACGGAGGTCGTGGCAGCTATGGATTCGGAGGTCGTGGATATGGGGGTCGTTACGGCTATGGACGTGGCGGCTACTACGGATAATCAACTTCCTGACACCACACTCTTCCATTTCACAACATGACAGATCACCAACTGATGTCTGTTGCTTATTGAGAACAGGTTTAAGTGCAATTCCCAAGGAAAAGTGGGTACTGTTATTTAGAATTTGATTAACTACTAAATAAATGTGAACTGCTTTTTTTATTTCATTATATATATACCTGTCTTTATCTATATCTGTCCATCTGTATATGTGTATGTGCACATGAGTGTGTGTGTTTGTGTGTGTATGTAAGTGTGAACATCCATAAACATGATTTATAGCCATATACCAATTAACTGGCATATGTATTGCATAGCCATTTGCATGTGCATATCTATCTTATCTCTCGCTATCTCGCCTACATGTATGTATATGTGTTTGTCAATATATATGTATATGTCCGTATATCATTCTATATACATACATTCATCAATATACATGTGTATATGTATATATATATATATATATGTACACATATATTTGTGTGTGTGTGTTTGCGTAACTGTGTGTTTTGTATATACACATAATAAAAGAAATACCGTTATTCAAATGGAGTATATACATAAAGAAATATATATACACATTCCTTTAATGTCTATATATACAAACAGACACACCAATATCTTTATCTTTATATATATACATATATAGATATGTATGCATATTAGGTATGTGTATGTATGTATGTATATATACTTTAAGTCAAAAAAACTGAAAAGAACAGACGCTCAGAATAAGAGACAGAAGGGCGGCTGCATAGAAACAAAACCAGAGGAGCTAAGATCTCAAAGCAGATGCTATATACATATATACATATGTATTTATATACATATGTATATGTAGGCACGCAAATACAGACGCGCATATGTATGCGTATGTGTATATATTTGTGTATATATACATATATACGTAGTATGTGTGTGCATATATATATATGTGTGTGTGTGTGTGTGTGTGTGTGTGTGTGTGAACGTATGTGTTTTTACATATATATAAATAGAGATAAAGATAGATATATAGTGTATACCATTTTCTAAAGTCTGGTAAATTAATAGATTCTCTAAGGGGAATGGCACACGGTAACTAAATACCCATTAACATCTACGATCTACATGCAGTTACTCGCATGTACTGCGGTCCTCTTAATTGCAATACGCAAATATAAACAATAATGACAAATGCAAGTAAAACTCGTATCCTTTGAACATTATCTTTTTAAGAAACTGTGTACTCACTCTTATTACATTATCAATACGATGTATTATCATCTTCATACCATATAAATGATAAATGCTTATTCTCAAATTGCACATGAAAGATGTTTGACTAATATTTGTGTATTGCAGATGCTGCATAACTTTTGTCTTTCCTCTTTACACGTCTATCCTTACTAATTACAGTAATGTACACTTTATTTGTATCCATCTGTATCTCTCTATCTACCTGTCTATAACTGTATGTCTGTATGTGTACCTATTAGTATATATTTCTATATATATCAACGTATCGGTGTCTATCCATCTTTATATGTCTACCCATCTGTCTGTCTATCCATCAGTATCAATATATATATATATATATGTATATACATGTATATATATATATATATATATATATATATTTGAAGATGGCGTGTAAAAGCGAGATGATATGTATGTATGTGCATTCCTGATAACGTCTCAGCTGACTATATTTTTGCGCACGCCATGGAAGTGCAAGAAGGAGACATCAATGCTGCTGAGTAATTATCCAGCAATCCATCCCATTTTTACACGTATCCCACAGTGCAAACATGCATACACATGTGGACATATAAATATAAGTGTATGTGTGTGTGTATGCATATATATATATAGTGAATATATTCATATATATCCATATATTCATATATATATGAATACATATAATATATATGTATATATATGTATATATATATATATTTATGTGTGTGTGTGGGTGCGTGTGTGTGTGTATGTGTGCGTGTGTGTGGGTGCGTGTGTGTGTGTATGTGTGGGTGCGTGTGTGTGGATAGGTGGATGGGTGTTTGTATGTGTGTGTACATGTGATGGTTGTGATGCGAATGTTAAAATAATATTCTTTTAAAATTCAAAAAGGATTTATAAACGTCGCTCTCCATGGCATTTCCAAGGCTGATTCTGATAATAATCCATACATTTTCATTCAAAGATTCACGAAAGCAAACTTATTTTGTTTAGCATTATACGCAAGATGTGCTCCTTACTTGATATACCATACGGACATTAACCACGTAATTTAAAAATATGAATTGTCGATGGCAAAACATCAGGGAAAATAGGCATACATACATACACATATTCTGTCTATCTTTCTATTTATGTGTTTATGTATATATACATATATATGTGTGCGTGTGTGTGTGAATATACATATTTGTATGCATATATACTCACATACATACACAAACACGCATACACACATATATATATATATATACATATATTATATATATATATATATGTATATATACATATGTTATATATATGTATATATATACATATACAAGTATATATGCACATGTATATGTATGAATATATATATACATACACACATATGCATATATATGTATATATACATATTTTTATAAATATATGTAAGGGTAAGTTCATTTACCTATATATATATATATATATATATATTACGCAAAATTACGCTAGAATCTATTTCGTTCATGGTATATCACGGTTATGGCAGTAGCTGCGTAACAGAGGTGCTGGGAGTTATGAAAGATAATTTCCGTTCTTCTAAGCCCCCAATAGTATGTTCATTTTCAAAATAACTGACATTCCCATTCTTAATCTGTATAGCAGAACATTCTGCAAAGATACCACAATTCAAAAGGATTTCTTCGAACCCTTTTATAATATGGTATTTGTGTGACCCCATGACTCAGACTTTCTCAAGGCCAATTCGAGAAAAAGACAAAAAAAAAGTCTGGCAATGACATTCGGAACTGTCCTGTGATCTATATAAGCTCGATTCACTCCAGTTATTGGTCATAGTCCTTTCTGTATTCGGTCGACGCTCATCTCCGAAGCAACATGAATCTGGTAAGTTGGCTGAGGTGTTGTAGATGTCGGCGTTTGTATGATGTTACGTTTGTAGTGTACTGTAAAGCGCTCTGTTTAGGGTCTTGTAACACCTAGAGAAGTACCTTTTGGGTGGCTTTTTACGGACAAATATACAAAGAATAGGATTTTTTCGTAGTTTTCGAAGGTAAATCGTGCAGAGGATTAAGTTTTTTTTTTTTTTTTTTTTGGCACTCCAATTGACAGATCTAATAAGAAATTTGAAAAGTGTCATGATTCTCCTACCAAATCTAGCACAAATAAAAAAATAAATAAATTAATTAATTAAGTGAATTTAAGGAAAAGACAAAATCATGCTTCTGGTTCAGTATGAAATTAGTTTTTATATTGATTCAATAAACATAAACTCAATATGTTTTTTTTTTTGTTTTTGTTTTTCATGAAAAGCAAGATTTCGTTAAAAAGTTGTTTTTTTTTCAATAACAGATCAATATACGTTTTGGTGGGCCAATATTCCATACCCTCCCCATAAACGTTCCTGTTGACAATTTCTTGGAGAATTTTGTCTTTTACACTTTTAGTCAGTGAAGCGTTTAGCCGTATATTCATGCAAAAGTGGTTTATCTATTTTCTGATTCAGGTTTCGATGATTCTGGCCGTAGCAATGGCCCTAACATGCCTGGTGAGCTGGAGCACCGCCATGCCTGAGCCTGACCCCGTAGCTTTCCCTGACCCCGTGGCTGACGCTGATCCAGTGGCTGACCCTCAATTTGGATCGCGTGGCTTCGGATTCTCTGGATTTGGGGGTCGTGGAGGCTATGGAAATGGAGGCATTGGAGGATTCAGGGGTCGTGGAAGCTATGGATACGGAGGTCGTGGCAGCTATGGATTCGGAGGTCGTGGATATGGGGGTCGTTCCGGCTATGGACGTGGCGGCTACTACGGATAATCGACTTCCTGACACCACACTCTTCCATTTCACAACATGACAGATCACCAACTGATGTCTGTTGCTTATTGAGAACAGGTTTAAGTGCAATTGCCAAGGAAAATTGGGTACTGTTATTTAGAATTTGATTAACTACTAAATAAATGTGTACTGCATTTTAGATTTTTTAGATACCTGTCTTTATCTATACCTGTCCATCTATATATGTACATGTGCACATGGGTGTGTGTGTGTGTGTAAGTTTGAACATCTATATACATGATTTATAGCCATATACAAATTCATTGGCATATGTATTACATAGACATTTGCATGTGCATATCTATCTTATCTCTCGCTATCTCGGCTACATGTATGCATATATGTGTTTGTCAATATGTATATATGTATATATCCGTCTGCCTATCTATATACATACATTCATCAATATACATGTGTATATGTATATATATGTACACATATTTGTGTGTGTGTGCTTGCGTATGTGTGTGTTTTGTATATACACATAATAAAAAAAATACCGTTATACATGTGGAGTATATACATATAGAAATATATATATACACATTCCTTTTATGTCTATATATATAGACACAAACACCCACACCAATATCTTCCTCTTTATATATATATATATATATACATATATAAATATACATATATTAGGTATGTGTATGTATGTACATATATATACTTTAAGTCCAAAGACGAAAAGAACAGATAGACGCTCAGAATGAGAGATAGAAGGGAGGTTGAATAGAAAGAAAACCAGAGGAGCTAAGATCTCAAAGCAGATGCTATATACATATATACATATGTATTTATATACATATGTATATGTAGGCACGCAAATACAGACGCGCATATGTATGCGTATGTGTATATATTTGTGTATATATACATATATACGTAGTATGTGTGTGCATATATATATATGTGTGTGTGTGTGTGTGTGTGTGTGTGTGTGAACGTATGTGTTTTTACATATATATAAATAGAGATAAAGATAGATATATAGTGTATACCATTTTCTAAAGTCTGGTAAATTAATAGATTCTCTAAGGGGAATGGCACACGGTAACTAAATACCCATTAACATCTACGATCTACATGCAGTTACTCGCATGTACTGCGGTCCTCTTAATTGCAATACGCAAATATAAACAATAATGACAAATGCAAGTAAAACTCGTATCCTTTGAACATTATCTTTTTAAGAAACTGTGTACTCACTCTTATTACATTATCAATACGATGTATTATCATCTTCATACCATATAAATGATAAATGCTTATTCTCAAATTGCACATGAAAGATGTTTGACTAATATTTGTGCATTGCAGATGCTGCAAAACTTTTGTCTTTCCTCTTTACACGTCTATCCATACTAATTACAGTAATGTACACTTTATTTGTATCCATCTGTATCTCTCTATCTACCTGTCTATAACTGTATGTCTGTATGTGTACCTATTAGTATATATTTCTATATATATCTACGTATCGGTGTCTCTATCCATCTTTATATGTCTACCCATCAGTCTGTCTATCCATCAATCTCAATATATATATATATATATACATATGTATATACATGTGTGTGTGTATATATATTTGAGGATGGCGTGTAAAAGCGAGATTATATGTATGTATGTGCATTCCTGATAACGTCGTCTCAACTGACTATATTTTTGCGCACGCCATGGAAGTGCAAGAAGGAGACATCAATGCTGCTGGGTAATTATCCAGCAATCCATCCCATTTTTACACGTATCCCACAGTGCAAACATGCATACACATATGAACATATACATATGAGTGTGTGTGTGTGTATGCATATATATATACATGTATATATATAGTGTATGTATTCATATATATCCATATATTCATATATATATGAATATATATATTATATATGTGTGTGTATATATATATATTTATGTGTATGTGTGGGTGAGTGTGTGTGTGTGTGTGTGTGGATAGATGGATGGGTGTTTGTATGTGTGTATACATGTGATGGTTGTGATGCGAATGTTAAGATAGTTTTTTTTTTTTTTTTTTTTTTTTTATTCATAAAGGATTAATAAAAGTCGCTCTCCGTGGCATTTCCAAGGCTGATAGTGATAATAATCCATACATTTCTATTCAAAGATTCACGAAAGCAAACTTATTGTGCTTAGCATTATACGCAAGATGTTCTCCTTACTTGATATATCATACGGACATTAACCACGTAATTAAAAAATATATATGAACTGTCGATGGCAAAACATCAGGAAAAATAGGCATACATACATACACATATTCTATTGTTATATCTATGTGTTTATGTGTATATGTATGTATATACATATATATGCGTGCGTGTGTGTGAATATACATATTTGTATGCATATATACTCACATACATACGCCACACGCATACACACACATATGTATGTATATATACATATATTATATATGTATATATATGAATATATGTACACATATAGAAGCATATATACACATGTATATGTATGAATATATATATACATACACACATACATTTATATGTATATATACATATTTTTATAAATATATGTAAGGGTAAGTTCATTTACCTATATATATATTACGCAAAATTACGCTAGAATCTATTTCGTTCATGGTATATCACGGTGATGGCAGTAGCTGCGTAACAGAGGTGCTGGGAGTTATGAAAGATAATTTCCGTTCTTCTAAGCCCCCAATAGTAGTTAATTTTCAAAATAACTGACATTCCCTTTCTTAATCTGTATAGCAGAACATTCTGCAAAGATACCACAATTCAAAAGGATTTCTTCGAACCCTTTTATAATATGGTATTAGTGTGACCCCATGACTCAGACTTTCTCAAGGCCAATTCGAGAAAAAGACAAAAAAAAGTCTGGCAATGACATTCGGAACTGTCCTGTGATCTATATAAGCTCGATTCACTCCAGTTATTGGCCATAGTCCTCTCTGTATTCAGTCGACACTCATCTCCGAAGCAACATGAATCTGGTAAGTTGGCTGAGGTGTTGTAGATGTCGGCGTTCATATGATGTTACGTTTGTAGTGTACTGTAAGGCGCTCTGTTTTAGGTCTTGTACCACCGAGAGAAGTACCTTTTGGGGTGGCTCCTTAAGGACAAATATACAAAGAATAGGATTTTTTCGTAGTTTTCGAAGGTAAATCTAGCACAAATAAAAAAAATAATTAATTAATTAAGTAAAGACAAAATCATGCTTCTGGTGCAGTGTGAAATTAGTTTTATATTGATTCAATAAACATAAACTCAATATGTTTTTTTTTTTTTTTTTTTTTTTTATGAAAAGCAAGATTTCGTTAAAAAGTTTTTTTTTCAATAACAGATCAATATACGTTTTGGTGGGCCAATATTCCATACCCTCCCCATAAACGTTCCTGTTGACAATTTCTTGGAGAATTTTGTCTTTTACACTTTTAGTCAGTGAAGCGTTTAGCCGTATATTCATGCAAAAGTGGTTTATCTATTTTCTGATTCAGGTTTCGATGATTCTGGCCGTAGCAATGGCCCTAACATGCCTGGTGAGCTGGAGCACCGCCATGCCTGACCCTGACCCCCTAGCTTTCCCTGACCCCGTGGCTGACGCTGATCCAGTGGCTGACCCTCAATTTGGATCACGTGGCTTCGGATTCTCTGGATTTGGGGGTCGTGGAGGCTATGGATATGGAGGTACTGGAGGATTCAGGGGTCGTGGAAGCTATGGATACGGAGGTCGTGGCAGCTATGGATTCGGAGGTCGTGGATATGGGGGTCGTTACGGCTATGGACGTGGCGGCTACTACGGATAATCGACTTCCTGACACCACACTCTTCCATTTCACAACATGACAGATCACCAACTGATGTCTGTTGCTTATTGAGAACAGGTTTAAGTGCAATTCCCAAGGAAAAGTGGGTACTGTTATTTAGAATTTGATTAACTACTAAATAAATGTGAACTGCTTTTTTATTTCATTATATATATACCTGTCTTTATCTATATCTGTCCATCTGTATATGTGTATGTGCACATGAGTGTGTGTGTTTGTGTGTGTATGTAAGTGTGAACATCCATAAACATGATTTATAGCCATATACCAATTAACTGGCATATGTATTGCATAGACATTTGCATGTGCATATCTATCTTATCTCTCGCTATCTCGCCTACATGTATGTATATGTGTTTGTCAATATATATGTATATGTCCGTATATCATTCTATATACATACATTCATCAATATACATGTGTATATGTATATATATATATATGTACACATATATTTGTGTGTGTGTGTTTGCGTAACTGTGTGTTTTGTATATACACATAATAAAAAAAATACCGTTATTCAAATGGAGTATATACATAAAGAAATATATATACACATTCCTTTAATGTCTATATATACAAACAGACACACCAATATCTTCATCTTTATATATATATACATATATAGATATGTATGCATATTAGGTATGTGTATGTATGTATGTATATATACTTTAAGTCAAAAAAACTGAAAAGAACAGACTCTCAGAATAAGAGACAGAAGGGCGGCTGCATAGAAACACATCCAGAAGATCTAAGATCTCGAAGCAGATGCTATATACATATATACATATATATGTATATATACATATGTATATGTAGGCACGCAAACGCAGACGTGCATATGTATGCGTATGTGTATATGTATATATATACATATATACGTAGTGTGTGTGTGTGTGTGTGTGTGTGTGTGTGTGTGTGTGCATATATATCTGTGCATGTGTGTGTGTGTGTGTACGTATGTGTGTGTTTACATATATATATAGATAGATAGATAGATAGATAGATGTATAGTGTATACAATTTTCTAAAGTCTGGTAAATTGATAGATTCTCTCAGGGGTATGGCACACGGTAACTAAATAACCATTAACATCTACGATCTACATGCAGTTACTCGCATGTACTGCGGTCCTCTTAATTACAATACGCAAATATAAACAATAATGACAAATGCAAGTAAAACTCATATTCTTTGAACATTATCTTACATGAAAGAGCATTGTAAATGCTGCATAACTTTGTATTTCCTCTCTACACGTCAATCCATATTAATTACAGTAATGTACATTTTATTTGTATCCATCTGTTTCTCTCTATCTACTTGTCTATAACTGTATGTCTGTATGTGTACCTATCATTAATTTTTTTTTATATATCTACGTATCGGTCTCTCTATCCATCTTTATATGTCTACCCATCTGTCTGTCTATCCATCTATATCAATATCGATATCTATATCTATCTATATCTATGTATATGCATGTGTGTATATATACATATATGTATATATATATATATATATATATATATTTGAGGATGGCGTGCAAAAGCGAGATGATATGTTTGTATGTGCATTCCTGATAACGTCGTCTCAGCTGGCTATATTTTTGCGCACGCCATGGAAGTGCAAGCAGGAGACATCAATGCTGCTGGGTAATTATCCAGCAATCCATCCCATTTTTACACGTATCCCACAGTGCAAACATGCATACACATGTGGACATATAAATATAAGTGTGTGTGTGTGTGTATGCATATATATATATATATATATATAGTGAATATATTCATATATATCCATATATTCATATATATATGAATACATATAATATATATGTATATATATGTATATATATATATAGATATATATATTTATGTGTGTGTGTGGGTGCGTGTGTGTGTGTATGTGTGCGTGTGTGTGGGTGCGTGTGTGTGTGTATGTGTGGGTGCGTGTGTGTGGATAGGTGGATGGGTGTTTGTATGTGTGTGTACATGTGATGGTTGTGATGCGAATGTTAAAATAATATTCTTTTAAAATTCAAAAAGGATTTATAAAAGTCGCTCTCCATGGCATTTCCAAGGCTGATTCTGATAATAATCCATACATTTTCATTCAAAGATTCACGAAAGCAAACTTATTTTGTTTAGCATTATACGCAAGATGTGCTCCTTACTTGATATACCATACGGACATTAACCACGTAATTTAAAAATATGAACTGTCGATGGCAAAACATCAGGGAAAATAGGCATACATATATAAACATATTCTGTCTATCTTTCTATTTATGTGTTTATGTATATATACATATATATGTGTGCGTGTGTGTGTGAATATACATATTTGTATGCATATATACTCACATACATACACAAACACGCATACACACATATATATGTATATATACATATATTATATATATATATGTATATATACATATGTTATATATATGTATATATATACATATACAAGTATATATGCACATGTATATGTATGAATATATATACATACACACATATGCATATATATGTATATATACATATTTTTATAAATATATGTAAGGGTAAGTTCATTTACATATATATATTACGCAAAATTACGCTAGAATCTATTTCGTTCATAGTATATCATGGTGGTGGCAGTAGCTGCGTAACAGAGGTGCTGGGAGTTATGAAAGATAATTTCCGTTCTTCTCTTCCCCCAATAGTAGTTCATTTTCAAAATAACTGACATTTCCATTCTTAATCTGTATAGCAGAACATTCTGTAAATATACAAAAGTTCTTCGAACCCTTTTATAATGTGGTATTAGTGTGACCCCATGACTCAGACTTTCTCAAGTAACAGAAAAAGACAAAAAAAAGTCTGGCAATGACATTCGGAACTGTCCTGTGATCTATTTAAGCTCGACTCACTCCAGTTATTGGCCATAGTCCCTTCTGCATTCGGTCGACGCTCATCTCCGAAGCAACATGAATCTGGTAAGTTGGCTGAGGTGTTGTAGATGTCGGCGTTCATATGATGTTACGTTTGTAGTGTACTGTAAGGCGCTCTGTTTAGGGTCTTGTAACACCTAGAGAAGTACCTTTTGGAGTGGCTTTCTAAGGACAAATATACAAAAATTGGATTTTTCCGTAGTTTTCGAAGGTAAATCGTGCAGAGAATTAAGTTGTTTTTTTTTTTTTTTTTTTTTTTGGCACTCCAACTGACAGATCTAGTAAAGAAATTTGAAAAAATGTCATGATTCTCCTACCAAATCTAGCACAAATAAAAAATAAATCAATGAATAAATTAAGTGAATTTAAGGAAAAGACAAAATCACGCTTCTGGTTCAGTGTGAAATTAGCTTTTATATTGATTTCAGTAAATATAAACTCAATATGTTTTTTTTTTTTTTTTTTTTTTTTATGAAAGGCAAGATTTCGTTAAAAAGTTTTTTTTTTCAATTACAGATCAAAATACGTTTTGGTGGGCCAATATTCCATACCCTCCCCATAAACGTTCCTGTTGACAATTTCTGGGAGAATTTTGTCATTTACACTTTTAGTCAGTGAAGCGTTTAGCCGTATATTCATCCAAAAGTGGTTTATCTATTTTCTGATTCAGGTTTCGATGATTCTGGCTGTAGCAATGGCCCTAACATGCCTGGTGAGCTGGAGCACCGCCATGCCTGAGCCTGACCCCGTAGCTTTCCCTGACCCCGTGGCCGACGCTGATCCAGTGGCTGACCCTCAATTTGGATCGCGTGGCTTCGGATTCTCTGGATTTGGGGGTCGTGGAGGCTATGGAAACGGAGGTATTGGAGGATTCAGAGGTCGTGGAAGCTATGGATACGGAGGTCGTGGCAGCTATGGATTCGGAGGTCGTGGATATGGGGGTCGTTACGGCTATGGACGTGGCGGCTACTACGGATAATCGACTTCCTGACACCACACTCTTCCATTTCACAACATGACAGATCACCAACTGAAGTCTGTTGCTTATTGAGAACAGGTTTAAGTGCAATTCCCAAGGAAAAGTGGGTACTGTTATTTAGAATTTGATTAACTTCTAAATAAATGTGTACTGCATTTTAGATTTTTTAGATACCTGTCTTTATCTATACCTGTCCATCTATATATGTGTATGTGCATATGTGTGTGTGGATGCGAACATGTATATACATTATTTATTTCCTTATACTAATTCACTAGCATATGTATTATATAGACATTTGCATGTGTATATCTTTCTATCTCTCTCTGTCTTTGCCTCTCGGTTTATCGCTCTCTATCTCGCCCCCAGTGCTTATATATAGAGATAAATAAACAGGTGAACAAAGAGTCAGTCGGATATGTGCACATATACACACATATATATACACATTTAAAGACATATATGCTCATATATGTATTTGTGTTTATCCATATATATATATATATATATATATATCCGTCTCTCTCTCTATCTATCTATCTATATATATATGCATCAATTAATATACGCCTATATGTATATATGTACACAAATATTTGTGTGTGTTTGCGTATGTGGGTATGTGTGGTTGTGTGTGTTTTGTATATGCACATAATACAAGAAATAAAGTTATACATGTGGACTATATACATATACAAACATATGTACATACTCCTTATATGTCTATTTATATATATACATACACACAAACACACACCAGTATCTCTCTCTATATATATATTCATATATTTACATATATATATATGCATATATTACTTATGTATGTATACATATATATATAGGTCCAAAGACGAAAATGACTTATAGATGCTCCAAATGAGAGACAGAAGAGAGGCTGCATGTGTTTGTGTATGTGCATATATGCCTATGGGTAAGAATTTATTTTTCACAGCCACCGGTGTTTCAGCAGAAGATGCATTCGAAAGATAATGATGATGTAAATGAATAGATGATTGCATAAATGTATATATATACATATACATATAAATACGTATATATATTCAATAATGTATAATCATTATCTTTTGAATGCATATATATATGTATGTCTATATATAATATATATGTATCCATATATATACATATATATATATATATACATATATAACATATATACATATATATTTATAGATATATATCAATATCTATATAAATACATATAAATATTTATAGATACATATAGATATATGTATATATCTATATATATATCTATATGTATGTATATATATAAATATATGTATATATATATGTATGTATACATATACATATATGTATATATCTAAATGTATGTATACATATAAATATATGTATACATATAAATATATGTATATATCTATATGTATATATACATCAATATATATATATATATATATATATATATATATATGCATAACCATGTATCCGTATATACATGTATATATGTATGTATAACCATGTATCTATATATACATATATATTTATACATGCATACACAGTATGTATATACATGTACACACACACATAAACATATATGAATATCGTGCACTTTGTACATTAGGTTTTCATTCCTTTTCTTTTCTGAAAAATAGTATTTACTTTATATCAAAGCTGAAAAGTCACTGCTTTACATATATAAACCATGGATCTTGTAACAGAAAGATACATGAGTCAAGCTTTTCCCCATAAGGAATCTGACACCTCTATGAACTTCTGTTGAGTTCCATATATCGGCGTTGTCGGTGTCATTTCTCTGACGTCACAGGAATTTGAAAAAATAAGTCATGAATGAAAGACCATTTTATAATTTTTTCTCTGGCGTGATGGACAGTTTCATTTTAATTATTTCATTCAGTTTCATGACAATAGCGAGTTTTCTTTTACGAAAAAAAAAAAAAAAATATATATATATATATATATATATACCAAGGACATAACGTTTGACAAACTTATTCGAAACACCGAGGTATATTGTAAGTGATTGTAATGTGAAAGCCTTAAGTGTCCGAAAACAGGATTTCATAATGGTATTGTAAATCCATAACAATATCTTAAATCCAGACGTATACAGGGATACAATGTAAAAGGGAAATGGGGACCTGACTCAACGAGCGTTTCTACAGGTAACATAAACAGATTCTGTAATAAACGAGGCTCGGCTAAGATTTGTCAATAAAGATTGAGATAATAATGAAGACGGATTAGGAGAAACACCAGCCTTGCGTTCGCTACGCATAACAAATATAAACATGTGCATTGTAGATAAGTTAGTAAATAAAAAAGTAGAAATATATATATATCTATACACATATACACATATATATACATTCATATATATATATATATATATATATATATATATATATATATATGCATACGTACACACATACATGTGAATATAAACACCCACACACACATACACACACACACACACATATATATATATATATATATATATATATATATATATATATATATATATATACATAAACACACACACTCACACACATATATATAGACAGATAGAAATATATGGATAGATAGACAGATAGTTAGATAATTAGATACATAATACATATTATACACATGCATATACAGTATATATGTATACATATATGTGTGTATATGTATCTTTATATATACATATATATATTTATATATATTTATAGATCGAAAAGAGAATATGACGCAGAGAGAATGAAAAAATAGTGCTCCTCTGTAAACATACCGGAGCTCACCTCGAAACAACGCTAGGTCTGTAAAGCTAACAACGTTTTGTGTCTAACGGATTGTTCACATGGCTTTAGCCTAACATGTTAGCTGTTAGGTGTCAAGGGAACGCAGGGCAGATGCCTCTTGTAGCCAGTTACGAGTTTATACACCATTCTATCATAGGATCAATGGTCTGGAGCTTTTAATTTGTTTAATGCTGAAGATACTGAAAAGCAATAAGCACAGCCAGCGTTATGACTGATCTTAATGGCATTGCTGGTCTTGTCTTTAGAGGGTGTAAAGGATGTTGCAGAGATGGATATTTTGCAGGTTGAAGAAAAGAGCCATGTGTATGATTAGTTACTGTTGACGACACTGATTACAAACCTGATTCTCCTGAACACGCTGACGAACATGAAATAACAATTAATAGGCCAAATGGTTGATTTTCAAGTGGGTTACAGATATCTACTAGGATATAATGGGGAAAGTAATGTATATAGATAGATAGATAGATATGTGTGAGTATGAGCATGTGTGTGCGTTTGAGTGGGTGTGTGTGCTCGTAGATATAGTTTTCAGTTTCTGCAATAAATTTCATAAATGTGACTCAAGAACAAATTTCTACCCAAGACCATTGTTCGAAATCAGTTATATATATATATATATATATTTTTTTTTTTTTTATCTGACTCGGAATTAAATAAAGATATATTACTCTGCCCTTATATTTTTTTCCTTTCCTATTTTTGCTAAATTATGCAAACAACAACACTGATGTATAAATTTTCAACACAGCCTCTTCATTTGCATGATATGATAATAATAATAGTACTAGTAATTACAGTAATGATAATAATAGTAATAATAATAATGATAATAATAAACATGATAATAATAATAGTAATAATTATGATAATAATGATAATAATAATAATAATAATAACAACAATGATAACAATAAAAATAATAATAATAATAATGTTAATAATAATAATAACAATAATAAGAGCAATAACAACACGCTTATTAACCAATAGTCGATCTTGAGTTCGTGAAGGTAATATCTAACACCAAACCAGTATAGATGAATGCAAGCGGAGCACACGCGGAGATACGTGCATAGCATCTTTGGACCTGAACTGGTTTATTCACCCGCCGAACAAAAAGGGAGAATGGTGCGTAAAGAGGAACCAGTGTACACTAGTAAGAACCAAAACTGGAGAAGATGCATGCGTGCGTATGTTTGTGTTCTTGCGTCTGGTCGTATATCTCCTTCGCTGTTTCTCAAATGATATATATATTGCACGATCTGATAAACATTTACTTGATGATAGATAATATATATATCAAAATCACCTACAAGACTATAGATAACCCACGATATTATATACATACACACACACACACACACACACACACAGACACACACACACACACACACATATATATGTACATATATATAAATATGTATATATGTATATATATACGATATGTGTATATATATTCATATATATATATATATATATATGTGTGTGTGTGTGTGTGTGTGTGTGCTCATATATATATACATACACATACATATATATATATGTATATATGTATATATATATGTGTGTGTGTGTTGTGTGTGTGCGTGTGTATGCTTGTGTGCATGCGTGTGTGTATGTATATAAATATACACATACTCATATACATATATATATAAGTGTGTGTGTGTATATATATGTTCATATATATGTATATGTATGTATATATGTGTGAGAGTGTTTACATGTATTTATGTGTGTGTATATATATATACATGTATATATATGTGTGTGTGTGTGTGTGTGTGTGTGTGTGTGTGTTGGATAGATGTGTGTGAAATGCTACATACCCTTCTACTTCAATGAATTAAATTAATCCATGATTCATACTTTTTTCAAGAAAGGTCTTACCAAAGCCCTTGGGAACTGTTTTGCGATCTATATAAGCTCAAACCAAGCCGGGTTTAATCCATAGCCCAGTCTGGATTCGTTCGACGCTGCCTCGCTCCCGCAGATAAAATGAAACTGGTAAGGTGTCTGAGAGATTGTAGTTATCATTTTTTTATAATACGTGTGTATAGTAGTCTAAATCGTTATAATTAGGTTTTGTACAGTTACACCCGTAAAGGTATTGCCTTCGATAGATTTATCCATGAGTGACTGAACTTCAGAAACCGTAATAGGTAACTAGTGCTTTATGAAATTCAAATATAGCTTAGCTGATGATTGTCATTATGTGTATTTAATATATATACATATATATTGATATATATATATATATATTGATATTAATATATATTGATATATTGATATTGATGTATATTGATATTGATGTATATTGATATTGATATATATTGATATTGATACATATTGATATACATGTATATATGCATATATATGTATATATATATATGTGTATATATATATATATATATATATGTGCATGGCAAAACAATATATATAATCGAGATGACAACAGTGAATATTTACCTTTTCTTGTGGTTCTAATTCAGCTGTCGCTGATTCTGGCTCCAATGATGGCCCTGCAATACCTGGTGAGCAGGAGCGACGCCACGCCTGACCCTGACCCCGTGGCTGTCCCTTACCCTGTTGTTAACCCTGACCCCGTGGCTGAAGCTGACCCCTTGGCCAACCCTTACTTTTTAGGCTATGGAGGTCGTGGCTTTGGATTTGGTAGATACAGGGGTCATAGAGGCAATGTCAATGGAGGTCGCACCGGCTACGGGAAGTATGGACATGGGACATATTATGGATAATGGGTCCCTGATACTCGCGTCTTTCAGGAGGTGACGAAGACCTATAATAGTGATGAGAATTATTATAATAATAGTAATAATAATAATAATAATAATAACTGTACTGTCATCTAGAATTTGATAAAATAATGAATAATTTTGTACTGTAATTATTTTTTTAACCCCCATCAGACCTATAATATTGGAATATATCTAATGATATACATTTATGTATATACTTATATACATTTATATATATACATATATATATTTGTGTGTATATATATATGAACATAGATGTGTTTTTATATATACATGTATATATACATATATATACATATATGTGTATATATGCAGTTGCATATATGTGTGTGTGTGTGCATAAATTTATACGTAATCTGTGTGTATGTGTGTGTGAATGATCTATCTTTTCACGTATACATTCTCTGTACGCCCACATTGCTCGTATTACCACATACATTAACCATTACACACACACATACATGTTTATACCCTATATATCATATATGATTTACATACTACATGCGTACATATATGCTGCAGGGATGCATGTACATATATAAAACATATATAAATAAATATATATAAATATATAGACATATGTCTGTTTTTGTATTTATATACACATATATATGCAAATATAAACACACACATTATGGATACATACACATACACAATCACATACATACAGACATACACACACACAGACCCACACATTTATATATATAAACAGACAGTTATGTGTGTTATGGGTATGTACATATATATATACATATATATATATATATATATATACAGACACACAAAAACACACCTTCGTTTTCTAAGCGGAGGATAGTCACAATTGGCAATTCTAATTAATTTTTATCTTTAAGAATAAAGGAGCATAAAAATCTATGGTGATCTCACTGCACCCTTTCCGTTGAGTAGTCCTTTCTCGATAACAATAACAAAATTACTCTTGACTTGCACTGTTTAGGTTAGTCATCGTATGCCTCAGAGCTGGCTTGAGCTGTACGGGTGCATTTTATCAATATAAGAACTATCTATAATTAAATAGGCCGGTAATGCTTTATCTCCACGCGTGCTTTCCAAGTATTCACACTGTTACTGGCCTTGTGTGTACGTGTGTAAACAGGTAGATGTTTAAAATACTGTAGGTATTGATAGATATATGCCATGTTATCATTTTCTGTAAAACCAGCGACATTAAAAATATAGCTATTGATATATGAAAGGGACGTGTATATATTTAATATTTGTAAAGTTTAGTTATTTTTTTCTGTCTGTTCATCTGCACAATCTCTGAAACTTAGCATAAGAAGTCACTGAAATTTCAAGTTTTTTTTAAATACGGTGCTTGTCCTGAAGTATTAAATATTAACGAAGACCGTTAGAAAATTGAGCTAATAGCCGTTAACGTAATGCATACCCATATCTAAAATGACTATGAATAAGATTAATAGATATGAATAAGATTAATAGATAGGTCACTCACGGTCTACACTAGGGCTATGCCGGTAGCCATTCATTGGGTAAGGCTCAGGCACGGTGAAGGAAATATGTCATGGAAATTATAATGCTTGCAATATACTAAGCAAAATATAGCTTCGCTGATATAGAAAAAATTATCATATGATTATTCTTCATCAATAATGCAGGCTTCGTTGTACTTTGATAGATATTTCAGCAACATTTACTGTAAATCATTACTGGTGTATTGTCACGGCCTACATGTTATTATAAATAGCAGAACAAATATAAGTAACTAAATAGTGCTAAAATTTATAGATTATCGTTTCTTTAACCATATTTCAGAATTATGTCATCTCATCCTATTATATCTTCTTGACAAATATATAACTTGTTTCTCTATTAACATACAGTTGATATGACGGCAGATGATGGTATAACACTTTCTCAAAACTACATAAAGTGGGTCACTTCTGGCTGACAAATTACGAGGTGAATGACTGATTATTTAAAATTACAAGCCGCGTCAACAGCTAAGGGGACGTAGAGAATACGAGCATCCTCCGTATACGTTACTGTGCATGTGACAGTGATTGTCTGTGCATCTGAACGATTAGATTAACGTGTAAGAGGTTAGCGGGGTTAATACAACTAGGTTTCCTTGTGGTTTATTATCATCAGTGAAGAAACTATTGATGATATCCAAACCTCAAAGGATTATGATAATGTGAAAATTTTACCTCTTCCTTGTTTTACGTTTTAATTATTACATTCATTACTATGTATTGCTAAATGTGGAGAATGATATCTAATATTCGCTCTAACTGGTATACAATTTTTTTTATTATTATTATTATTACTTACGACGAAGATTCGACACATCAATAACACACCATCACTGGCTCTCGCTTTTGAAATGCATATGTTTTCGAGTATTCCATATTCCATAAATACCCCTTTATATTAAAACTCCAGAAATATCTGAGTGCAGCTGAGCAAGTAAGAGAGATCTAGGTGTGTGTCTTTGTGTTAAATATGCACATGAAAATAAATACAGAAGGATGACAGTCACAATACTCTTCCAAAATGCTTAAACTGCACTAATGAACACTGACTAAGCCTTACAATTAACCACTTCCTGACGTAATCTCTTTCATCTATTCAGACAACACATTTAAAGATGTATGTAAAGTATGATAAATAATGAAAAGATTATACAGTTTAGCGTACAATATTCTAAATTCCAATATACAGATTCGGAGCTAAACAATGTGGCTTTCAAACGTACTCACCAGTTTCATAATTGAGAGTATGTACTTGCTGTGTTCTGGACGAAAGTAGAAAAGTTATGAACTTTCAGCAAGGAGTTTGATCTTATATACAGATCTGATGAGCAAAGGGCAGTTCAAGCTGATGGACTCTCCTTGAAGTTATCGGATAGCATTCTAGCAGCGTTTCTCTATCTCTCTCTCTCTCAAAACTGTGAATATTTATTTATATATGTGTGCGTGCAAGTATATATGTATGTATTGATACATTAGTACATAAACTATATTCATTTATATATATATATATATATATATATATATATGTGTGTGTGTGTGTGTGTGTGTGTGTGTGTGCGATATATAACAATCTGGTCGCAACAGCCCAAAAGACTTGATAGGCGTGTAGGACGGAGCAAATTAGCATGGCCGAGATCTTTTCAAAGTCAGTGATTCTTTTTACAATAAATTTCATACAATCTAACCACTAGTTTGCCTGCTTTCTTTTTTCTTTTTTTTTTTTGTACACCTAGGTACTGTTGGGTTCTCACTGGCACTCTGGCCCTCCTGTAGGAATGTGGCCCTTGCACCAAAAAGGTTCTCTAGAGGAAGGAGTAGCGGAGAGGTCTTGTGCATGGTATTTGTATATATTATCTCTGCACATGATAAATGTGTAACAGACGTACATTTAGGATTATTTATGGCGATGACAATTATAGTTATAGATCTTCATTCATATAGTTTATTTGAGAACAACTACTGGAAGAGATTCTACGGAAAGAGCAGTAAGTAGGTAAGTAACGGTCCGGCATCATGGTTTTGTTTATCCGTAATAGCCACCGCGATATCCACCGTATCCGTATGCAGGAACTCCGTATCCGTATCCAGGAACTCCGTAGCTGTATACAGGACTGTTGTAGCTATATCCACCATATCCGAATCCACCGTAGGGACGGTAACTAGGGTAAGCCACAGGGTCAGGGACAGTCAAGGGGCCAGAGACAGCGAGGGGGTCGGGGTCAGCCACGGGGCCAGGTTCAGCTTCGGGCTTGGGGTCAGCTGCGGGATCAGGCTCAGGCATGGCGCATGACAGAGCCACCACTACGGCCAGAACCATCAACAGCTGCAGGCATGAACAGATCCAACCGAATAGTTTTATGTTTGCAAGTTGACGAGAAATTCACACATGGTTATATTTGTCCCAAAGTAAGGTAAAGGTAGGTAATGTTAAAGTTATCTTTGTTATCATGCATGATTATCATTGAAGCTACGGAAAGTCTATCGATCAACGTAATTATTGATATATTGATAAACACATATCCATAACTTTATGTATGTATATGTATGTGTGTTCGTCTGTATGTCATAGACATACAGACCCACACACACAAATACACTTTATATATATATTATGTATATATATTATATATATACCATATATGTATATTATATATATAAGATTTGTCTAATGTATGTACTCACCAGCTTCATTTTGAGACTGTTTCTCCTGTGTACTCAGCAAAGGAAGCGAACACAATGTACCCACAACAGCGAGTCAGATCTTATATAGTGCATTGGTCACTTACGCATTCGTTGTTTTCCGATGAGACCTTGGAAGAGCTTGGAGAAGTCCACCTTATTCAGGTGTTTTTATTGCAATACCAATTCCTTTCATAATGAGCAAGTGTGTATGAACATATGAGATGAATATTCAAATACACATGAACATATGTCAATGCGTATATGACTATGTGTTTGTACAGTATGTTGCAAAGTTTCCACTATTACGGCAAAGGGTGCGAATGTTAGGATAGATCCCAGACTTCGGATTCAAATGTCTGTGATTTCTTAAATAACCATACCAGCATTTGCAATTTGCTTACATTGTACAGAATTATTACTTATATTGCAATCTTATATTCATTTTTTTACAACGTGATTCAACAGCAAGCATCGATTACGAAATGAAAGAATCGCCGAAATCTGGGCTCGAGCGACGCATTCGAACCCTTTGCCGTAATGGTGGTAACCGTGATATGCTGATCCACAATAGTCTGAGAATGGATATCTCCTAAGCTTTATTCTTCCTATAAACACTAAAATAAACACTGAGAGAATACTCAAAAAGATGGTAGAGAGAAAGCATGATTGTGCTCTAACAAAACCTAATTACAGTTCTCTCCACTAAATAATAAGCTTATATTCTATTTGTATTACTATATACCGCTAAATATAATGAAGATGTGCGTCTGCTGTTACAAGCTACGCCATGTTTTCCAAATCCAAAATAAATTTAACGTTTAAATAGTTGCCCATAGCTGCCTTAGGAAATGCATCAAATCTGATGGTTTTATGGCAGAGACCTTACTGATTTGTGGTAAAAACTGATGTAACGTGAAATCCTTGCGTATAAATTCACAGTGCCTGGAAATAATGACTATATCTTTATAATTGATGAATGTTTATATATGAATGTCTATGTTTATATGTGAAATTTAGTGATTTCAGCCCAATATTATGTATATGTGCTTTGGGTAAATATTTGAAAATGAAGACAGTAAGATTTTCTTGATAAGAAAGGGGTGAAAAAAGGTCTTTTTGACACGAACCAAGTGTATCATTACAGCTTAAATATCTTAAACACACTTTTTGCACATGAGTGTTTGTAGTATGTGTTGTGTTGTGTTGTGTTGTGTTATGTGTGTGATTGAGTGTGTGTGTGTGGGTGTGTGAGTGTGTGTGTTTGTGTGTGAGTGTGTGTGTGTGCGCGTGCGCGCGTGTGTGTGTATGTGTATCTGTGTGTGTGTGTGTTTGGGTGTGTGCGTGCATTCGCTCGTGTGTGAAAGAAAATTACCAACACTAGTACTAATGGAAATTATAAACCATACATATTTATGTAATAATATGGTATCTCAAATTGCAAATAATTCTTCTTCAAATGAAAAGCGTGAACTAACCCAGACTCAATTTGATATTAAAACATGCAATTCTTATCCCAGCTGCAACTACAGTTTGTTTCATTTCGAGTAGCATTTCACTTTTCCAAAATACTGTCTTAAAAATTAATGGGAAGATAAATCAATGCGAAAGTATGCGCTGTGAATCTGTGATTCGAAATTTGCAACAATGTTTCGAATGGTTCTAAATAGAATTGCATTTTCAAAAAATGATCCTCAAAGATTAAATAGTTCCACTATAGTAAAAAAAATCGTATCTGAAAAAGGAAAAGTCTTAATCTAACCTCGGCGTGACATAGTGTTCCAATAGTTGCCTTAATTGTCAAAAACTGCTTCGACTTTTCTGTGCGTAATGTATTTCTGATTTATACATATACAGCATATATGAGCATATACACTAGACGCACACATATAGATACACACACCCACAATCATAATTATACACATATATGTGTGTGTGCCATATGTTTATATGTATATAGATACTTATATGTATATGTATATATATATATATTTATGCACACTCGCGCGCGCACACACACACACACACTTATATATGTATGTATGTATATCTATTTATTCATACATCTTTCAAGCTATATATATGTATATATATGCGCGTGTGTGTGTATATACATTTACACACACACACACACATACACACACGTACAGCTACACAGAAAACTATCGTTAGGAATTCATGCTAAACATTCTGACACAAACAACGATACTTTTTTTAATGTAGCTGATAACGCTAGGCTTTTCCTACCATTCTTGGGTATGTGTGGTAAATCAAGAAGTAAAAGGCTATAAATTCGCGTCATATATAATATTGTATAATACTTTGTCACTAAGCAATTAGCTTTCTTATACTTTTGTTTAATGTTGGGTCAATCGTCATAATATGACAGAAGTCAAGTACTAGGTATTGTCAGACGAGTGATGTGACAGGTGCTACTCACACGCATTTTTGCTATTTATTGACCTAATACTGACAATTCAACATGATCAAAACAAGGACAATAAGATACTGTTAATATATTCAAGTTTGATATTTTGTGCTCCCTCCCCCTCGAGGCATAGTGCCACTAACTCGGCTGTCACAGCACGGCCTTCCTCACGCTCCCATACTTCCAAGGCATTATTCACGATTGCGAGTGATTTGTCGCGTATATTTTAACACGGACGCCCACACCTTTTCATTTGGGTTGAAATCCTATCTGCGTGGTTGTGTTAGCAGTGTGATGTCGGGCTATTTACGAAACAATCCTGGACAATACTTCTGGAATGGAAGAGGCTGATTTCTTTTTTTTTTTTTTTTTTCTTCTTCTTCTTCTTCTTCTTTCCTTTTTTACTAAAATAGAAGGGATCTATTTCAGGAAACATTGCTAACTGTTGGAAGGGAAATTTCCTCAAGGATTTCAACTCATCTGCTGCCAGTAAATCTGCCAGGGCCGACATCCGTCAACTTGTTTGCATCCCCCCAAACAACCCTGCGGTGATTCGGCCACTCTTGCTCGTGATCACATTCTCTGGTTCAAATATGTTTAATTATAAAGGCACCGTTGGCGCCTTCAGAAAAAGAAAAAAAAGGAAAAAAAGTTTTCTCGTCGCTAATTATTATTATGCCCTAGAAGGTTTATGACTTGTTTGCATATTGCAAGGTATATTCCATCGTTTTCGGGAAACAAGATAATCTTGTCACAGTGAATTCGAACCACAGAATACCAACCCTTCCGTAACTAAGGTTCCGTTCGTTATTGAATGTTTTGACATCCCTTCTAAATGATAGTTTTCTGTGTAGCTGTACACACACACACACACACACACACACACACACAGAGAGACACACACACACACACACACACACACACACACACACACACACACATACGCACACACACACATACACACATTTACATAACATATATATATACGTAAATATATATTTATATTTATATATGTACTTTAATATAAACTTGCGTAGACATATCCACACACGACTTATTCTGAGGGTGACTGGAAACATACCGAAATGGTGGAATTGCGCGTGCAAAAAGACTGCGAATATTTTTCAGGTGCTAACCATACAAGTTTACATTTAGCGGTCCTGCTACCTGTGTGGAATAGCAAAGAACGTCTGCTGCCAAATGCGCGATGGTTTCATTGTCGAAAAAGTAATGGCCGGTCCAGCAGACTTAGAGCCGTTTTCTGTCGTTAATACCTTAGTTTAGGTCAGACTAAACTAAGCGGGAAACTGAAGACCAGACAGGCACAGGAGAGTTGTTATCTTCACCTAGTTAAGCTTTACATGAAAATACCCTCCATAATATTTGGTCTTTTATTCTTTAAGATATATATACGTTGAATTCAATATTATTAGGAGAAAACATACGTTAACTTAACCTACGTTAACATTCATATGCAACTATTGCATATAAAATAAAGATATCATTAAAGAAATGACACAGGAAGAAAACAGAAAATGTGTTCAAGAAACAGATTAAGTCCAAGAAAGTGCAGATATTTGGTAACATTGTGCAAAGCTACAAATTAACTAAGCCATTTAGTGTAAGCGGAATCAGATATTGGGGGTTAAACATCTAGCTGGGAAAATGGACATTAATGGACATCTATTTCAACCCAGGATACATTACGACAATATTTGCGGTTTTTGGCATCTGTTGAAATGCTTTGTTCCTTTCCGGTCTCAGGATTTGCCATTTACATACGTTTGTGTGCACAGATCTTATACTTATACAAATACTGCGTCTTGATCTTTGTATTTAGGATGATAATAATCCTAAACTTTCATTCATGTATTTTATTTGAGAAGAACTGCAGGAAAAATAGACCATTGCTGTCCGATGTCAGGACATCCATTATCCGTAAAATCCGCCGCGATATCCTCCGTATCCGTAACCTCCGTATCCGTATCCACGACCCCCGTAACCACCGTATCCACCATATCCCAATCCACCAAAGCGACGATATCCAGGGTCAGCTACAGGGTCAGGGTCAGCCACGGGGCCAGGCTCAGGCATGGCGCTGCTCCAGCTCACCAGGCATGACAGAGCCACCGCCAGGGCCACAACAATCGAAAACTGTACATGTGAAATGTTGAAATAATAATGATAATAATGATAACATTACTAATAATGATGAAAACATTGCACACGCGTGGGCGATGGCAATTCTTATCAGTAAATACGTAAGCATGCCTTTAGAGTATTGTGTGTAATATGTGTGTATGAATAATATGCGTATTTATAAATAAAACGATGATTAGTAAATACACAACCTTACATATAACATACATATCCAACATCTGAGTATACGTACGTATGCAATATGTATACTGTGCATATATAGACACACACACACCCACCCACACACATATATATATATATATATATATATATATATATATATATATATATATAATATATATGTGTGTGTGTGTGTGTGTGTGTGTGTGTGTTTTACGTGTTTATGCAAATATAGCGTATGAAATTATATGGGAAAATGTGATATATATATATATATATATATATATATATATATATATATATATACATGCATGTGTGTGTGTGTGTGTGTGCAAAATAGCTGACAAAACATTTTTATTATTAACTGAGCTCACCAGCTTCATGTTGTATGTGTTATTGCTGTTCACTCAGTGAGGGCAGAAGAGACTATACACTTTCAACAACGAGAAGTTGATCTTATATAGCGCACAGGACAACACTCATGGTTACTCACGCATTAATTGTTCGCCGGAAGGTCCTTGAGCAGAATTGGGGTCCACCTTAAAGAAATATTTTGGTCGCAAAAACAATGTCTCACGCCGTGCTGATGAATATTATGGACATGCTTGCGTAAAGCCACATATGACGGTGTGCTTGTGTGTGTGTGTGTATATATATATATATATGTATATATACATATATTATATATATTTATATATATATATACATGTATATATATAATGTATGTATTCATATATATCCATATATTCATTATATATATATATACATATACATATATATACATATATGTGTATATATATATATAATATATATATATATTTATATATATATATATATATATATGTGTGTGTGTGTGTGTGTGTATTACACAGTAATATTTATTATATATTTATATATATATATTATTTATATATATTATATATATATATATATATATTTATATATATATACACATGTGTGTGTATTTTTTTTTATATACAGTACATATATACATTTATATTACATATCCATATATGTGTGTGTGTATTATATATCTATGCATTTATATTATATATACATAAAATACATATGTCTGTGTGTGCATATATAAACCTATAAATATGTGTGAGGGATAGATGATGGGTGTTTGTTTGGTGTGAATGCTGTCTTGTTCCCTTTTTGTGTTGGCTGTGCTGCGAATGTTAAAATAATATTTTTTGACTTCAAGAAGTATTTATAAAAGTCGCTCTCCATAGTATTCCAGGTGATAGTGATAACATTCCATCCATTTTACATTAAGTTCATTAACATTTCCCACCCACAGGACATTAACCTTGTAATTTAAAAATGATGAATTTCGATGCAAAACATCAGGGAAAATAGGTGATACATACTTAACCATATTTTTTCTGTCTTTCTTTCTATTATGTGTGTATGTGTTTATTTTGTGTTGTGTTTGCAGTGTGTATGTATGTGTGTGTTGTGTATGTGTTGAGTGTGATGTATGTGATGTGCGTATGTGTGTGTGTGTGGAGTGTTGAGTATTGTTTGTGTGTATATGTAGTATATATTTACTCCTGCGTGTGCGTGCGTTCTTATTTTGTGTGTGTGCGTGTGTGTGTCTATACACATATGTATGTGTAATATACTCACGCTCATACGCACACATTTATTGTGTGGGTTTATTTATGTGTACATACTTATACGTATATGTATATATGTAGAAACATGTATAACAATCCTCCTGACCTGGCCTCTAACCTGGTCACTCCGGGAATGTGACCGCGGAGGGCAAGGGTGGATTGTGTATATTACATATGATATTCAATGCGGTTTGCATTATTCCTCTTTCATATGTCGGCATATACATGTTGTGTATTATATATGAATGTATATAAATATGAATTTATTTTATTATATTTATGATATATATATTTAATAATTTTTATATATATATAACGTCCTGGATACGACGTTAAACTGCACCTGGGACTCCCTTAAGCAAGGAGTAACACGCCATTTAGCTTCCCTTGCCAGTGGGAACGGTGAAGTTTGCAGCAGGGGTAGTGCGATTTCGGAGATGGGCATTACTGCGGTGCAATCGCGGACAATGGCTCATCTTCAGCTCCTACATGTCTGGCAGTAAATTGGTCAAACCAAACAAATGTCAAGATCTTTTTTTCAGTTTGTGAGCACTGCGGTGAAGGAAAGAGATTCAGGGCCTCTACCTTCCCTACCTTAGCCTCTGTCTACACACAAATTAGATGCTCAAAAAACAAGAATACATACCGCATCGTCCGTCGCGCGGGTCACCAAGGGAAGCGTGAATCCAGCGGGTGATCAGGTCTGAAACACGAAAGTATGCGACTGGAAAGCAAAGTCACAAGTTCGCATTGGCACTTGGAATGTTCGCAAATTAAAGGAGCCAGAAAAAAATAATTGACATAGTCTGCCAGAAAACTGAGCCGGAGCTATATCCAGATACTGAGAATTGCAGAGGAAACAGCTTGGAAACAAATTATGCAGTTTCGTAAGCGGAGACTCCTACAAAGTCGTTTTACTCAGGTAAAGATAACGGGTACAGATCATTGAGTAGCTTTATCCTTGCCTAAAGAATGCAGCACGTGATCTAATAGGATACTCCTCCAGTATAGACAGAATCTGTAAGCGACATCTAAGAAGTTGTAGGGGGACTTCCTATGGCCCAAATTACTAAGCGTGCGCAAGACAGAAAGTGCTGGGGACACCCGTTTCGCGTGTTGCCCATGGCGGGTTAACCCTGGTCCCTTCCGTTGATGATGAAATTATAATATGCATGCAGACTCTCACACATGATATATTTATAGTATTATATATTATGTGTGTGTGTGTGTGTGTGTGTGTGTGTGTGTTGTAGTGTGTGTGTGTGTGTGTTGTGTGTGTGTGTGTGTATACATATTTTCATCAACATATGTAGGGTAAAAATCTTTTTATTTATATTAATATTATCACACACATATATATCTAATTACGCACAATTACGTTGGAATCTATTTTCGTTCCATGGTATACCACAGGTTATGACAGTAGCTGCGTAACAGAAGCCTGGGTGTTATGAAGATTATTTCCGCTTTTCTATGCCTCCAATAGTATGTTCATTCTCATCATAACTGACAACATTCCATTCTTAATCTGATCGCAAGAAACGTTCTGTAAAAGATGTAAACAATTCAAAAGGAATTCTTTGGACCCTTTTTTATACATGTGTTTTAGAGGTTACCCTTATGACTCCGACTTTCTCCAAGGCATCGAGGAAAAAAAAAAAAAAAAAAAGGCATGACATTCGGAACTGTCCTGTGATTATTTAAAGCTCGGGACTCACTCCAGTTCATTGGCCATAGCTCCCTTCTTGGCATTCGGTCGACGTCATCTCCGAGCAAATTGAATCTGGTAAGTTGGTGAGGTGTTGTAGATGTCGGCGTTTTGTTATGATGTTACGTTTGTACGTGTACTGTAAGGCGCACTGTTTAGAGGTCTTGTATCACTGGAGTGGTACCTTTTGAGGTGCTTTCTAAGAACACAAAGTTACTAAGAATAGGGTTTTTTTCGTAGTTTTCGTAGGCCAAATGAATAAAGGATTATGTTTTCTTTTTTTCTTTTTGACATTTCATATATCAATCTAGTAAAGAAATTTGATAAAGTATAATTATTCTCCTACCTTATCGGATAAGTATATTTAAGGGAAAAAATACAATAATCATACGTTTGTTCTACTGTGAAAATTGGTTTCATATTGATTTACACGTAATTATAAACTCTAGTATCTTTTTTTTAGCAAAGTTTCGTTTAGTAGTGAAGATTGGGAGTGTTTTATCGGTCAAAAAATAACAAATACTTTTGGAGGCCATTATTCTATCCTCCCTCCAAAGAAACTCATTCGAGGAGAATTTTGTCATTTACACTTTTAGCAGTTTTTGCCTTATTCTACATTTAAAAGTGGTTTATCTATTTTGTGATTCAGGTGTCGATGATTCTGGCCGTAGCAATGGCCCTAACATGCCGGGTTGAGCTTGGAGCACCGCATGCCTGAGCCTGACCCGGTTAGCTTTCCCTGACCCCGTGGCTGAGCTGACCCAGTGGCTGACCTCATTTGGATCGCGTGGCTTCGGATTCTCTGGATTTGGGGGTCGTGGTGGCTATGGATATGGAGGTACTGGAGGATTCAGGGGTCGTGGGAAAGTTTTGGATACGGAGGTTCGTGGCAGCTATGGCTTCGGATGGTCGTGGATATGGGGGTGTTACGGTTTTGGACGTGGCGGCTACTACGGATAATCGACTTCCTGACACCACACTCTACCATTTCACAACATGACAGTTCACCAGACTGATGTCTGTTGCTTTTCTGAGAACAGGTTTAAGTGCAATTCCCAAAGGGAAATGTGGGGTATCTGTTATTTAGAATTTGATTAAATACTAAATAAATGTGTTAGTGCATTTTAGATTTCTTTATATATATATATTACTGTCTTTAACTATATACTGCTCCAATCTATATATGTGGCATGTGTACATGGGTAATTTTGTTGTGTGTATTGTGTATGTAAGTGTGAACAGCATATAATTGATTTATATCCATATTCAATTCCACTGGCAGTTGTAATGCAAAGACTTTTGCATTGTGCATATCTATCTTACATGGATGTATATGTGTTTGTCAATATATATGTTATATATCGTTTTATATCTATATACATACTTTAATCAGTTTTACATTGTATATGTATATAATGTACATTGTACACATATTTTTCTGTGTGTGTGTAAGTGTGTTTTCTTATATACTCATAATAAAAGAAGTGGAGTTTATATACATAAAGAAATATATATACACATTCCTTATTATGTTTCTATATCACAAAACCCACACACACCAATTTATTTTTTCTTTATACTATAAAAAATATATAGGATATTGTTATACATATTTAGGTATGTGTATGTATGTTTGTATGTATATATATACTTTAGACCAAAAACTGTAAAGAAAGGACGCCTCAGATGAGAGGCTGCATAGAAATCAAAAATAGAATACAAATCAGAAGATCTAAGATCTCAAAGCAGATGCTATATCATATTTAGGTATATATATACACATGTTTATGTTGGAACGCAAATACTGACGTGCATATGTATGGTTGATGTGTATGTGTTGTATATATATAAATATATACGCTATGTATGTGTTTGTGTCTGTGTGTGTGTGTGTGTTGTTATATATGTTGCATGTGTGTGTGTGGTGTGTTGAGGGTGTGTGTGTGTGTACGTGTGTGTGTTTACACCATACTATATATAGATATAGTTAGATTAATAGTTTATCACAATTTTCTAAAGTCTGGTAAATGATAGATTCTCTCAGTTAACTGATGTTGTTGCTTATTGAGACAGGTCTTATATAAGAGCAATTGCCAAGGAAATGTGGGTACTGTTATTTAGAGCTTGATTAACACTAAAAAAAAAAATTTTTTTAAAAATGGTGTTACAGCTTTTTAGAATTTCATTTTATATATATATATATTTATATAATAATATTTATACCTGTCTTTATTCTAATATCTGCTCCATCCTATACATGTGCATGTGCACTTGGGTGTGTGTGTTTGCTGTGTGTATGTTAAAGTTGTGAACATCCATTATACATGATTTATATCCATATTCCATTTCACTTGGCATATGTATTACATATACATTTGCAACTTTTCTCTCTCTTGCTCGCCTAAACATGTTATGCCATATAGGTGTTTTTAATAATATTTTATTATATCCAGTCTATCTCTATATACATACATGAATCAATAATTTATGTGTACCCTGTATATATATACTATGATTAATATTTTTTATATAATTATATATGGTACACATATCTTTGCTGTGTGTGTTGCGTTTGTGTGTGTTTGTATCATATCACATGATAAAAAATACCGTTATACATGTGGAGTATTTACTTATAGAAAATATATATACACATTCCTTTTATGTCTATATTTACAGAACACAAACACACACACCAATATATATCTTATCTATTATATATATTATATTATACATATATATACACTATATATTATACATATTGATATGCGATATGTATGTATTTTATATTTTATATACTTTAACTCCCAAAGACGAAAAGGAACAGATAGACGTCAGAATTGAGACGAACAGAAAGGATGGCTTGCATAGAAAAACAATCCAGAGGAGAATAAAAATCTCAATGAGATGTTAATACATATATATCATATATATGTAGATATACATATGATATATGTATGGTACGCAATTACAGAGCGATATGTATGGTTGTGTCTATATTTGTGCTATGTATACATATATTAAGTAGTGTTGGTGTAGTGTGTGTGTGTGTGTGTACGTGTTTGTTTTTTTCATATATATAGAGGAGAGAGATGCAAGATTGATTATATTGTGTTTTCCTTTTTCTAAGGTCTGGTAATTGTAGATTCTCTCTGGGGAATAGCAACACGGTAACAAATAACCATTAACATCTACAGATCGACATGAGTTACTATGCATGTACTTGCGGCCTTTTATTTGCAATATGCAATTATAAACTATAATGGACAAAGCAAGTATATCTCGTTCCTTTGAACATTATTCCTCTTTTTAAGATACTGTGTGTACTCCACTCTTATCACTTTATCAACACGATGTTTTATCATCGTCATACCATTCTAAATGATAATGGCTTATTCTCAAATTGCACTATGGAAAGATGTGTGGACTTTTATTTGTGCATTGCAATGCTGCATACTTTTGTCTTCTCCTTCTTTACCGTTTTATCCATACTCTATTACTGTAATGTACAATTTATTTGTATCCATCTGTATCTCTCTATTACCTGTCTATAACTGTATGTATCGTATATGTGTAACCTATCAGTATATCTTTCTTATGATATCTACGTTTCGGTTTGTCTATCCATCTTATATGATCTACCTCATCTGTCTGTCTATCCATCTGTTCAATTCATATATATATATATATATGTGTGTGTGTGTGTGTGTGTGTATATATATATATATATATATATATTATATAGATATATATTTGAGGATGGCGTGTTAAAAGCGAGATGATATGTATGTATGTGCCATTCCTGATAACGTTGTCTCAGCTCTGACTATATTTTTGAGCCACGCCATGGAAGGGCTAAGAAGGAGACATCAATTGCTGCTGGGAATTATCCCCGCAATCCATCCCCCATTTTTACCACGTATCCCACAGTGCCAAAAAAAACCAATGCATACACATTGAACATATACATATAAGTGTGTGTGTGTGTGCTTAGCTTGTGTGTGTGTCTGCATATATATATACATGTATATATATAATGTATGTATTCATTATATCCATTATATTATATTTTATATATATGGAATATATATATTATTTTTGTGTGTGTATATAGTACTATATATATATTTTTATGCGTGTGTGTGTGTGTGTATGTGTGTGTGTGAATCACTAATTACAGTCAATCCAGGATTAGAGTAATTAAACCAAAAAACAAAAACATCTGTTCAAGGTTCCTGTACCTTCGCCTTTGTCACTCTCTGGTTTTCCCGCTTGACTATGTGCCGTATTTACCTTGGATTATATAGATCATTAGATTCTGCGCATTGATGCTAACTTTTTGTGTTCCCTTATATAAATCGTTGCGTGTGACGATAATTCTCATAACCATTGCCTTCTTTCATATCGTTTTTTTTTTTCAGTACAATTAGACACATACCAAAGATATTTCAAAGCTTTTGAAAACGTTTAACATCAGAAACGTTCTGTTCGTCATATATTTTCTCTCTTTTTTCCCGTTACATTGAAGTGGTTCAGGTCTCCAATGTTTGAATACAAATTACTTGAAATATTCTAAACAGACAGAAGAACAAAGCAAACTATACGAAATAAGCGAAGATAATATGTGAAATTAAATATCATCAAATTATATTTATGTGTCGCATGAAAGGAATTTACATGAACATTCACTGGAATACGCCCATCTCCACTAACTACACGCTAATCTATATTGGATAAATAATTTATGCATGAAATATACTTAAATTGAAAGATCAAAATTATAATAATAATTTACACAAGAGGGAAGTACCCTCCAGAGACGCGACCGAGCGTATTAGATATATGTGGATATAACATATATATACATACACACATATGTGTATGCGTGTGTGTATGTGTGTGTATAAGTCTATATCAAACTTGAATAAATATATACATACAGTATATTTATAAATATATATAGATATAAATACAGATATCGATAGATAAATATATCGACAGCTACATAACTTTAGATACGGATATGCATCTAGATGTGTATATAGATGCACATATAGCCTACATGTAAGTATACAGATATAAAGTCTCTATGTATCTTGGAGTCTCTTATTTCCGTCTTTATGAGACATAACATAAAAGTAGCCATGTGCTGAATAAACTTTCTCTGAGTTTATGTGTTTGCGTGCTGTATGTGTGTGTTTGTTAATACAAATGTGGATGTGTATATATGACTTTCAATATGCATATTTGTTTTTATATTTATGTTATTGTATTTATGCCTACATTATATAGTTATATACACACGTATATGCTTATATATATATATATATATATATATATATATATATATATATATATACATACATATATACATACATAGATATATAAATATATATCCATATATATGTATGTATACCTATATATGTATATATATATATATGTGTGTGTGTGTATACATACACACATACATATGTGTATATATACACACATACATGTGTGTGTGTTTATATATATGCATATGTGTGTGTGTTTGCGTACGTGTGGGCGTGTCTGTATTTATATTCAAACCTATATTTAGGTCTATTTAAGTTTCTCAAGGACCTTCTAGAAAACACTTAAAGTGCGGAAATCCTTGAAAGTCGTCCTGTAATATAAATAAGATCTGATTCCCCTGTCTATAGATGTGCAGTCTTCGCTGAGTCCGCTGCAAGAACATATTCGCAACATGAAGCTGGTAAGTGAGAAAAGCAGTAAATGACTAGTAAATTAAATGTATAGTTTGAGCTTCCCTACCTTTTTCAATCCTTTCTTTACATGTGTTGAGAACTTTCGCCACTATTGCCAATTTCATCATTATTGCTGCTGTCGTTACATTGTGCGCAATGTCTTGGAAGTTAAATAGCAGACTTTAGTGTTAATATTTTTATTAAATTTTTACTTCACTTTATTCCTTGCGGTGAATTCCATATTATATGAATGGGAGTCTCCTAAAACCAATGCACATATCATTTCTTGCACTTAACCGTTTTAATTTCATGTCTACAGAACTCGTTTGCTCTGCTCCTGGTGGTGGCCCTGGCATGCCTGGTCAACTGGAGCAGTGCCATGCCTGAGCCTGACCCCCTGGCTGACCCTGACCCTGGCTTCCGTCGCTTCGGTGGATTGGGATATGGTGGATACGGCTACGGAAGTCGTGGATACGGACACGGGGGCTACGGCTACGGAGGATACCGACGAAGCTATTACGGATAAAGATATCCTTGACGCCGGACTCCTACTTACCGCTCTTGAAAAATATATTGAAGAGAAAACTACAATATCTTCACTTCCTGATTTTCTTCTCAAGTAAACTATATGAATGAATGTTTAAAACTTTTATGATCCTCACTATGGCAGTGCACACTCACTTTTATATACAAATAAGTACATAATTATCGTATTGCTGATGAAAAGTAAAATATTGTTCACGAATTTTAACATATTGTTGATCATGAATTTTAACATGGTTAATTGTGTGTATATATATGTAGATGTACATACATATATAGATATAGATACGCATGTGTATGTGTGCGTGTAAATGTGTGTGCGTTTGTGTATATATATGTATATATATATTGATATGGATAAGTACATATTCATAGATACACACATACACATATATACGTATATATAGAGAGATATACACATAAACCACACACTCACACATATATGTTTGTACACACATATATCTGCTAATATGTGTGAGTGTGTGTGTGTATGTACGCATGCATGTATGCCTTGTTTTATGTTTTATCAATACCTAACATTTCATCGTCCAAAAAAAATAAAAGATCTTCTGAATGTCACATAACTAAAGTCTTAGATTCATGCAATCCTGCTACACTGACATAGCTTTCGTATATACACACCCGCCCGCGCGTATATTTAAAAACATATAGCTTCACTTAAATGTACACACACACTTACATACATATATAAACACATATATGTGTGTCTATATGTGTATATAGATATATATATGTGTGTATGTATATATATCGGACATTTTTTAACAGATGAATGTGCCTGTATGCCAAAAAGTATGAATTATCCCACAAGCACACTCCCAAAAGTTACCTATATTTTTTCTGAAATGTATTGTATATAAATTCAGATCAAAGTTGTTTTAAGAGCACAAAGCACAGACATAACTCATAACATGAAGTTCGTAAGTAAATTAATTGAGATATTCATGCGTAAGTGGGAAAACAAGGCATCATTATAAATCACACTTCCCATGGCAACAAAATTTTTAGTACCCTGAGCGAAGTCTCGCGGTGCCACGGTCACGAAGGAGTACTTTGAGGTCAAATCAACGCTAATTCTTATCTATGTATAATCTGACTTTCTGTTAGTCTATAGCTCACAGTGAATGTGCGTATGTGTGTAAGAGGAATGTGGTAATAATAGCAAAAAGAGTGATAATGAGCAGTTCTCCTTAAAGTGTACTTTGATCAATTTCTGAAACCAATTACTAAACCTCGACATATCCCTTTCTTTATTAATTTAATGTTGGTTATTGTTATTTTTATTAATATTATCGCCATTATCGTCATATAGGAATTCATTTTTTGTCTTTCCTCAGACCAATATTTGCCTGCAATTCTAATTTCCATAACAATTGCCACTTATAGTATTTCCAATACATTAAAATTTATTTCAGAAATATTTAAATCATATTTGAAAACAGTAAGCTTAAGAGCAAGTCTTTTCTTAAGTTATTTGTATATATTTACTTATCTCATAAGAGAAACGAAAATGATGTACTCATTTGAACACATGAATGTGCAAACACATATACTCACAAAAATGTGTTTCCCTGTGTATATAAGTCATGTATACTTAGTACACATGAATGATATATATAGACAGATAGATCAGTAAATAAATGTGTATATATATATGTGTGTGTGTGTGTGTGTGTGTGTGTGTACATATATAAACACATACATGTGAATGTGTGTGTGCATACATATATGTAAGGATTCATAGGTATATATCGTATATGCAGATAGATATAGGTGTGTATATATCATATATATCATAGTCCCACATTAGATGTCCATTGATTTAGAGCTAGCTGAATCTTTTTACGTGTCCCTAAATAAGTAAACACATATGAGTCAGTACGTGCGTATGCGTGTTTGTGTGTGTTCGCATCTCTATCTGTAGATATATAAGATATTTTTGTATATTCAAGGTCTTTCTGGAACACGTTACGCGAGTAGCCTTGGCAATTGTCCTGCAACATATAAAAGGTGTGATTCCTTGCTGTACATGCACAGTCCTCGCTGAGTTCATAGCAAGAACATTTTCTCAACATGAAGCTGGTGAGTACATATGTAATTATGAATATATGATTATCATATGGATTTTTGTGTGGTATATCACTATTTTCATTGGCATCATCATTATTACAACTACTATTATTAATAGTGGTAATAATAACAACAGTAATATTTATCTTTCACTTCATGCTAACCATTACTTTGAGATCACTTCCAGATTACATATGTAGAAGTCAAATTTAGAAATACACTTTCCATTTCTTGCACTTTTAATTTCATGTCTACAGATCTCGTTTGCTCTGCTCCTGGTGGTGGCCCTGGCATGCCTGGTCAACTGGAGCAGTGCCATGCCTGAGCCTGACCCCGTGGCTGACCCTGACCCTGGCTTCCGTCGCTTCGGTGGATTGGGATATGGTGGATACGGCTACGGAAGTCGTGGATACGGACACGGGGGCTACGGCTACGGAGGATACCGACGAAGCTATTACGGATAAAGATATCCTTGACGCCGGACTCCTACTTACTGTTCTTGAAGATATCGAAAGCAACAAAATCTTTACTTCCCGTTTTTTTTTTTGTTTTTTTTTTCTCTCCAATAAACTTCTTGAATAAATGTTTCATTCTATTATGAGCCTCACTATGATACCGTTCACGCACTTATATATGCAAATATGAATATGTACAAATCACATTTATCGTGTTGCTAACGAAAGGTAAAAATATTAAATATTTTTCCATAATCTAGAATTTACATGTTAGTCTCTGCGACAGCTTGCTAACAGAAGTTATATTGGTTCACTGTGTGCAAGTATACGAGTATGCATGTGAATAAATATACACATGTACATGTATAAACATTTATATGTGTACGTATGATTATATGTACATATATGTATGTCTGTACGTTGGTAAATTAATAGAGGTAATTACATATATGTGCATGTACATTTGTATAAATATATACACAGTATGTTTATATATATACATATATCATGGGTTTAAATATATATACAGATATATATAGTTGCACGTAAATAACCACACACAGACATATATATATATATATATATATATATATATTCACGTGTGCTTTGCTTTACGTTCTGCCATTAGCTGCTATTTTCACCGCCCAAGGAAATGGAAAGATCACCTGAGAGTTGCATGACCTGAACATGAAATTAGTATTCTTTGCATTTGCAATATATTGACATAATTCTATCCACCCCCGCCCACTCGCATAAAACGTAAACACCCACACATTAACATGCACCCAAATACACTCACAAACACAGTACACACACACACACAAATATATATATATATATATATATGTGTGTGTGTGTGTGTGTGTGTGTATACATGTATGAGGGTATCCCATATATATGGATGTATATATTGATATATGTGCATGTATGTGCTTGTATGCAATAAATAAAAAGGATCCTACAAGCACACTCCTAAAAACCTTCAATCTTTTTCGTAAGTAAATTAATATATAATTCAACTAGATTGCAACATTCTTGAATATGTGGAAGAACATCATTATGAATCACACTTCCCATAGCAACAAAATTTAGTAACCTAAGCGAAGTCTCGCGGTGCCACGTTCACGAAAAAGTACTTTGCGGTTAAGTCAGCGCTAATTCTTACCTTTGTGTAATATGACTTTCGGTTAGTTTAGAGCTCTCATTGACTTCATATCTCACAAATCACATTTACTTAAAGTAATTCTCACAAATATAAGAAGACAGAGACGCATTCGGAACACGCATGGATGAAATAATATAACATCTGAGGTTATGTGCATATATTTACGTATCACATGAAAGGAACGTCCAATACAATACAACCTTAACCTCACACACTGGTTTATATATTTTTTATTTATTATTATACAAAATAACCCAATGAAAAAAAATGAAAACGGAAATCATATGCTCTCTTTTGAAAACATGAATGTGCATACACACATGGATAAACAAGTTTGTGGATGTATGTTTGCGTTAGCCATGTTATTGCATACACAGACGTGTAGGTTGATATAGACAGAATAATATATGTATAGACAGAAATATAAATATACATATATATTTATGTTTATATATATATACACATACATGTAAACGTGCGTGTGTGTGTTTGTGTGCATATATGTAAGGATTTATAGATATATATCGTATATACAGAGAGACGTAGGCATATATATACCGTATGTATCATATAGTTCATAGTCCCATATTAGATCTATATTGATTTATAGCTAGCCGAATGTATTTACGTGTCCCTATATATGTAAACACACATGAGTGTCAGTAAGTGCGTATGCGTGTTTGTATGCGGTCGCATCTCTATTTGTAGATATATTAGATATTTTTGTATATTCATGGTCTTTCCGGAACACGTTACGCGAGTAGCCTTGGCAATTGTCCTGTGACTTATAAAAGGTGTGACTCCTTGCTGTAGATGCACAGTCCTCCCTGAGTTCACAGCAAGAACATTTTCTCAACATGAAGCTGGTGAGTACACACGTAATTATGAATATATGATACTCATATGGCTTTTTTGTGTGCGTGTGTTATTTCTCTACAAATCAGTTATCATTTTTTCCATAAGCATTATCATTATTACGACTACTAGCAATGATAATTGTAGTAGAATCCTAATAAAAAACTGCACTTATTTCTTGCACTTAACCGTTTTAATTTTATGTCTACAGATCTCGTTCGCTCTGCTCCTGGTGGTGGCCCTGGCATGCCTGGTCAACTGGAGCAGCGCCATGCCTGAGCCTGACCCCCTGGCTGACCCTGACCCTGGCTTCCGTCGCTTCGGTGGATTGGGATATGGTGGATACGGCTACGGAAGTCGTGGATACGGACACGGGGGCTACGGCTACGGAGGATACCGACAAAGCTATTTCGGATAAAGATATCCTTGACGCCGGACTCCTACTTACTGTTCTTGAAGATATCGAAATCAACACTAGAAAAAAAACCTTTACTTCCCGTTTTTCTTTTCCAATAAACTTCGTGAATAAATATTTCATTCTATTATGATCCTGACTATGATACTGTTCACGCATTTATACATGAAAATATGAATATGTACTAATCACAATAATCGTGTTGCTAAGGAAATGTAAAAATATTGCTCATTAATTTTTCCATGATCTATAATTTATCACTTTCAAAATTATGGATTCCACCTCTGTCAGTCTCTGTGATAACTTACTAAGAGAAATGGATTGGTTGGCTGTGTGCAAGTGTGAGGGCATTTGAATATCTTCTTAATCTCCATGGGACCAATGCCCGTTGGTGTCTACAGCTTGCTTGACTAGAGTTCTCCAATTGTCTCTGTTTTGCGCAGTATGGAAAAGGCTGGCAATTCTACTTTGGCTCCAGTCTTTGATGTCGTCGAGCCACTCACGTCTAGGGCGACCTCTTCTATTGGTGCCTTCTGCTATACCAAAAACCGTGTTTTTAACCAGTCTGTCGTCGTCCATGCGGCAAATATGTCCGAACAGGCCCATCTTCCTTTTGATAATGATTTGAACAATCGTTTCATGACATTTTAGTCTGTCACGGATGCTGATGTTGGTTATTCTGTCAAACCATTTGATGTTGAGGATTCTTCGGTAGCAGTTCATTTCAAAGGCCAGGACTCCGCGGCGTAGAGAAGAATACTGAATACGCAAGTTCGCAGTATCTGGATCTTGGTAGTAACACTTATCACTTTGCTATTCCATATCTTGCTAAACCCACCCATAGCACCACAAACTTTTCCTATCCGTCTCTTGATCTCTCTACTGATGTCGTTGTCACTTGTGAAAAGACTTCCCAGATATTCGAATTCCTCTACACATTGGATGTCTTTGTCTTCTACCTTTGAATATACATATGTATATGTGTGCGTCTGTATATACATGTATGTCAATACGTAGGTAATTAGATATAGAAAAATACATATATATTTACATATATTTATATAGATATATACAACTGTATATGTTTATATATAGATATACATATTTATACATATATATATACATATCACATGTGTATAAATATATATACACTTGCGCGTAAGGAACCATATACATCCAAACACACAAATATATATATATATATATATATATATGTATATATGTATATATATATATACATCCGCATGTATGCATGTGTGCCTTGTTTTACGTTCTGCCATTAGCTGCCATTTGCGCCGTCCAAAGAAATGGAAAGGTCACCTGAATGTTCATGATTTAAAGATAAATTTAGTCTTTCTGACACTTGAAAGCTTGTTCTACTGCTGTAGTTCTCCTATACAGACCCGCCAAGCGCACACATAAAAACACATGGCGTAATCACTCACATATATACATGCACCTAAATACACTCACACACATATATATGTATGTATATACATATATGGGTATATATATTTCGGACATTATAGACTGATTTGCATGTCTGTGTGCAATTATAATTCTTTAAAAAAATTACACAGGCACACTCCCAAAAACAGACACCTATACATATTTTATTTTTATTTTTTCTGAAGTGTACTATACATAAATCCAGATCCAAATTGTATAAAAGCACAACGCACCAGCATAATTCAAAAAGAAGTCCGTAAGTAAAGAAATATATAATTCAACTAAATTAAAATATTCATGTATGTGGGAGAACAAGGCATCATTATGAATCACACTTCACATGGCAAGTTTTTTTAGTACCCTGAGCGGTCTCAAGGCGCCACGTTCACTAATTTTTACCTTTGTATAATGACTTCCGGTTAGTTTAAAGCTCTCAGTGAATATGCACATGTAAGGTGAATATGATAATAGCTAAAACATTGATAATGATCAATTTCTGAAGTCATTGAACCTCGATATATCATTATTTTTCATTTGGTTTTGGTTATTGCTACTGTTATTAATATTATTGCCACTTATCTTATAATAATTTTAATACATTAAAATAAATTTTTTTTTTAATCAGATCATATATAAAAACAGTAAGCTTTAGATTTATTATTTCCCCATAATGATTAAATTTATCTATGTTTAAATTCTTTTCAAGTCACAATTACTTCAAGTAACCCTCACAGATATAAGAAGGCAGTGACGTATATGTGTATAAACAGGTGTGTGTGTATATATATTTATATGTATGTTTACATATGTACACATACATTTAAACGTGTGTGTGTGTGTGCGCCTGCGCATATATGTAAATATTCATGGATATATTTCGTATATACAGATATAAATCTGTATATACAATATATATCATATATATCATAGTCCCATATTAGGTCTATATATGTATGCGTGTTTGTTCGCAACTCTATTTGTAGATATATTAGATATTTTTGTATACCCAAGGACTTTCTGGAACCCGTTACGTGAGTAGCCTTGGCAATTGTCCTGTGACATATAAAAGGTGTGACTCCTTGCTGTAGATGCACAGTCCTCGCTGAGTTCGCAGCAAGAACATTTTCTCAACATGAAGCTGGTGAGCACACGCGTAATTATGAATATATGATACTCATATGGCTTTTTGTGTGTGTTATTTCTCTGTTGAGTACATACGTAATTATGAATATATGAGTCATATTTTTTGTGGTATATCATAATTTTCATTATCATTAGCATTATTATAACTTTTATTATTAATAGTAGTAGTAATAGCAGCAGTAATATTTATCATTCATTTTATAAGAACCATTACCTTGAGATTGCTTCCAAATTACATCTGTAGAAAGCTAATGAAAAAAATACACTAATCATTTCTTGCACTTAACCGTTTTAATTTCATGTCTACAGATCTCGTTCTCTTTGCTCCTGGTGGTGGCCCTGGCATGCCTGGTCAACTGGAGCAGTGCCATGCCTGAGCCTGACCCCGTGGCTGACCCTGACCCTGGCTTCCGTCGCTTCGGTGGATTGGGATATGGTGGATACGGCTACGGAAGTCGTGGATACGGACACGGGGGCTACGGCTACGGAGGATACCGACGAAGCTATTACGGATAAAGATATCCTTGACGCAGGACTCCTATTTACTGTTCTTGAAGATATCGAAAGCAACACTACAAAATCTTTACTTCCCGTTTTTCTTCTCCAATAAACTTCGTGAATAAATGTTTCATTCTATTATGATCCTGACTATGATACTGTTCACGCACTTATATATATATATATATATATATATATATATATATATGAAAATATACAAATCACATTTATCGTGTTAATAAAGAAATTAAAAAATATTGTTAAATATTTTTCCATGATCTATAATTTAGATGTTAGTCTCTGTGACAGCTTGCTAAGATAACTTATATTGGTTCACTGTGTGCAAGTATACGAGTATGTGCATGTGAATATATATACATGTACATGTATATATACTTATATGTGTGCATATGATTATATATACATATATGTCAGTACGTAGGTAAATTAATAGAGGTAATTATATACATATGTGCATGTACACTTTTATAAATATATACAACTGTATGTTTATATATATATACATATATCATGTGTTTAAATATATATAGATATATATAGATACTTGCACGTAAATAACCACACACAGGCATAAATATATATGTATATGTATTGCTTTACGTTCTGCCATTAGCTGCTATTTTCAACGTCCAAAGAAATGGAAAGATCACCTGAGAGTTGCATGACCTGAACATGAAATTAGTCTCTTTTGCATTTGCAATCTACTGACATAATTCTATCCACATCCGCCCACGTGCACACATAAAAACACATGGCGTAAACACCCACACATTAACATGCACCCAAATACACTCACAGTCACAGTACACAGACACACACACACACACATACACACACATAAATGTATGTATGAGGATATCCAAATATATATGGATGTATATATTGATATATGTGTATGTGTATATATTTCGGACATTTTAGACAGATCTGTCTGTGCCTGTATGCAATAAATAAAAAAGGATCCCACAAGTACACTTCTAAAAACCTTCAATCTTGTTTGTAAGTAAATGAATATAGAATTCAACTAGATTGCAAAATCCATGTATATTTGGAAGAACAAAGCATCATTATGAATCACACTTCCCATAGCAACAAAATTTAGTAACCTAAGCGAAGTCTCGCGGTGCCACGTTCACGAAAAAGTACTTTGCGGTTAAGTCAGCGCTAATTCTTACCTTTGTATAATATGACTTTCGGTTAGTTTAGAGCTCTCAGTGACGTCATATCTCACAAATCACATTTACTTAAAGTAATTCTCACAAATATAAGAAGACAGAGACGCATTCGGAACACGCATGGATGAAATAATATAACATCTGAGGTTATGTGCATATATTTACGTATCACATGAAAGGAACGTTCAATACAATACAACCTTAACCTCACACACTGGTTTATATATTTTTTTATTTTTTATTATACAAAATAACCCAATGAAAAAGATAAACGGAAATCATATGCTCTCTTTTGAAAACATGAATGTGCATACACACATGGATAAACAAGTTTGTGGATGTATGTTTGCGTTAGCCATGTTATTGCATACACAGACGTGTAGGTTGATATAGACAGAATAATATATGTATAGACAGAAATATAAATATATACATATATATTTATGTTTATATATATATATACACATACATGTACACGTGCGTGTGTGTGTTTGTGTGCATATATGTAAGGATTTATAGATATATATCGTATATACAGAGAGACATAGGCATATATATACCATATGTATCATATAGTTCATAGTCCCATATTTGATCTATATTGATTTATAGCTAGCTGAATCTATTTACGTGCCCCTATATATGTAAACACACATGAGTGTCAGTACGTGCGTATGCGTGTTTGTATGTGGTCGCATCTCTATTTGTAGATATATTAGATATTATTGTATATTCAAGGTCTTTCTGGAACACGTTACGCGAGTAGCCTTGGCAATTGTCCTGTGACACATAAAAGGTGTGACTCCTTGCTGTAGATGCACAGTCCTCCCTGAGTTCACAGCAAGAACATTTTCTCAACATGAAGCTGGTGAGTACACACGTAATTATGAATATATGATTATAATATGGCTTTTTGTGTGGTATATCACTTTTTTTTCATTAGCATCATCATTATTACAACTACTATTATTGATAGTGGTAGTAATAACAGCAGTAATATTTATTTTTCACTTCATGCGAACCATTACTTTGAGATCTAATTAAGAAATGCACTTTCCATTTCTTGCACTTAACCGTTTTAATTTCATGTCTACAGATCTCGTTTGCTCTGCTCCTGGTGGTGGCCCTGGCATGCCTGGTCAACTGGAGCAGCGCCATGCCTGAGCCTGACCCCCTGGCTGACCCTGACCCTGGCTTCCGTCGCTTCGGTGGATTGGGATATGGTGGATACGGCTACGGAAGTCGTGGATACGGACACGGGGGCTACGGCTACGGAGGATATCGACGAAGCTATTACGGATAAAGATATCCTTGAGGCAGGACTCCTACTTACAAAATTTTCACTGTCTGTTTTCTTCTCAAATAAACTTCATGAATAAACATTTAGATCTATTTTGATCCTCATCACGATAGTGTGCAAGCACTTATATATAGAAATAAAAATGTATCGAACCTAATTAAAGAGTTTTTAAAGGGTCAAAAATCTTCATCATTAATTTTTCCATAATCTATATTCATAATCTCATCTCAGTGTTTCACTTCTATTAGTCTTTGTGATTGCATACTATGAGTACAAAGTAGAGTAGTTGACTGCATGTATATGTATATGTGCATATACGTGTACAGGTTTGTATACATGCGTATATAGACATGTGTGTATATGTATACATGCATATGTCTTCGTAGCTATATAAACATGTCTGTATATAGGTATATGGTATAGAAAATAACATATACATAAATGCACGCACGTACATATGTATAGATATATAAAGTCTATGTCTTTATCTATGTATGCATATATATACATATATGTGTATACACATATATATATACATATATATTACAGATATATATACTGACACATATACAATCACACAATCACCACCATAGATATCTATTTCTGTATATATATGAATATGTATGCCTTGTTTTACGTTCAGTCATTAGCTGCCATGTTTGCCGTCGAAAGAAATGGAAAGATCACCTGAAAGTTGCGTGAATTAAAGAGGACTTAAAAATATACGTGATCACTCCCACATATACACAGAGATACACCTAAATACACGTAAACGAACCTCTCTCTCTCTTTTTCTCTCTCTATATGTATATACATATATATCATACACTTTTCTACAGATGTGTACATGTGCCTGTATCCTATACAGAATAAATGATCCTACAAGCACACTCCCAAAAACATTTACCTTGAGCCTTTTTCTCAAACATGTTGCATTGTTCCATATGAATTCAGATTCAAGTTGCTTTAGGAACACCATCCACGGTGTCTCCGTTGAGCATAGAGCACAGACATGACTATTTAGGCTTGGCTATTTGAAGTATTCTAGCCTTGGATTATATAGATATTTAAATTCTACACATCTGAGTTTATAATAGACAAATATTTGCATGTGACAATAACTCTCATAACAATTGATAGTTTTCTTATTCTACATTCAATAAATCTAAATATTGTACAATATTGTGCATTTCAAAAATATCTATTTGAAAAAAAGCGTTAGAAACCTTCACAGTGTCTCTACTTCCGATGCTCTTGAAAAAAAAAAAAATTCCCGTTACGTTTAAGTAATTCAGTTTACCGATGTTTAAAGTCATTTCACGAATCACAATTACTGGAAGCAATACTCTAATAAATACGAAAGCGACGAATACGAAATAAATTAAGTTACGTTAGTACAACATATGAAGTTATATGTAATCAAGTGATGTTTACGTATCACACGAGAGAAATTTATACGAACGCTCACTAGAATAGTTCTTTATCTAGTACACCAATATGCGTTGGTTTACTGTGGATAAGTTATTTATATTCAAAATAACCTAAACTTAATAACTTGAACTCAAGTAATTAAAGATATGTGCATATGCACATGCATATTAAAGTTTTTAAAATTTATAATACTTTTAATATTCCGTTCACCTTGGCGAACATCGGCAAGTCTGGTGTTATGGATGCCACTAACGCCGCCGTTAACTGGCGTCGTCTGGAGAGAACAATCGCTCCCATGCCGTAGGTGCTAAGGCAACAACCTTATGGCGATTGCGGATATGATCTTGGGAGAAGTGTCTGGTCATAAATGCCCAAACATTCTCATTGGGAATTAGATCTAGCGATTTGGGTGGATGTGGCATAGTGTAATCTCGGGGCGTTGCCGAAATCACGCCTTCACGATACTGCTCGTGTTATCCTGGACGAGGTGAAATGCCTCCAGTTCAGGGAACACCATCCCCTCGCTAATGATAGAAACATCTCGTCCAAGATTTCCACGTAGGCATACCCCGTAAATCTGCCGGGGCCGACATCCGTTAACTCCACGATACCCGCTGCTGTGCATCCACGGTTTTTGACAAAAGGGGTCCGCATCCCTTGCAGTAGTTATGGATTGATAAAATTTAAAAAAATGAAAAGAAGAAAAGACTCACGGTAAGATGTGGTAACTACCGGCCATCCCCCCTTCTCAAATCCATTTAGCTATCAAACATTTACTTGATCTTCCGTTGTGCATCTAGGGCGCCTACCTCTGGTCTTGTCGCAGGTGGATCCAGTTGCTTGGTGTTGCTGGTTCCACAAAGACATGGTTAGCTCCGAAATACCTAAATTTGATATTCCAGCTCTTGATAGTCCCTCAAAGTAAGGTGTTTAATTATGACGCTACGAATGGTCTATGTGGTCTAATATTGCTATGATACATATCAACTCTGAAACACTGTTCGAACATATTATGAAGCTTCATATATTCCGAGTAAAGATTCTTTTTAGCGAGTGTGCATGATACTTGTATAGGTAAAAAATATTTATATATTTATAGGTAAAACATTTATATATTTATAGGTAAAAAATATTTATATATTCATAGGTAAAAAATATTTATATATTTATAGGTAAAAAATATTTATATATTTATAGGTAAAAAATATTTATATATTCATAGCCAAAAATATTTATATATTTATAGGTAAAAAATATATATTTATAGGTAAAAAATATTTATATATTTATAGGTAAAAAACATTTATATATTTATAGGTAAACAATATATATTTATAGGTAAAAAATATTTATATATTATAGGTAAAAAATATTTATATATTAATTACATATATCGACAATTATCATAATTATTTGATTAGTATTATTATACTATTACTATTACTACCATTACTTCTAGTAGCAGCAGTAGTATTGATCTCTCATTTCATGCGAACCATTATCTTGAGATAACATCCAATTTACATCTATAGATATTTAATGGAAAGAACGCACTAATCACTTCTTGTGCCTAACCTATCTTTATTTCATGTCTACAGATCTCGATGGCTCTGGCCCTGGCGGTGGTCCTGGCATGCCTGGTGAGCTGGAGCATCGCCATGACTGAGCCTGACCCCGTAGCTGACCCTGACCCCGTGGCTGACCCCGGCTACCGTCGCTTCGGTGGATTGGGATATGGTGGATACGGTTTGGGCGGACTTGGATACGGATACGGAGGTCGTGGCTACGGATACGGGGGCTTTGGATACGGAGGAAGCTGACCCAGGCTTCCGTCACTTCAATAGACATGGATATGGGGGCTACGGCTACGGAGGATATCGCCGAGGCTATTACGAATAAAGATATCCTTGACGCAGGACTCCTACTTACCGCTCTTGAAGAGGATATTGAAATCGAGACTACAAAATCTTCACTTTCTGTTTTCTTCTCAAATGAATTATATGACCGATTATTTAGAGCTATTATGATCCTCATTATAATACAGTACACGTATTCATATGTACAAAGAAATTGTAATAATAATAATGATTATAAAATATGATAATAAAAACGATATCAGTAATTATTGTTACAATAATGATAATAGGTGAATAAATCAAAAACTAAAAAATAAATAAAAATATGTGACTAAAAATACAAATTCATCGGAATATTTACGGTATTCTCGCCTTCGAAGAAACGGAAAATTGATATCTGAATATTGAAGACAATTTTACGTCCTTCCTCAGAAAAATATTTGCGGAATAATTCTCGAAGTAACGTTTCCTTTCTTATACTCTCTTAGATATGTAGGAATTCACTCAAAACTATTTCCAAGTATTTTGAAATTATTTAGAATAGAAAACAAAACGTTCAGTGTCTCTATCTGCGATGTTTTCTTATTGTTTGTAGTATTTATCTTTTAAGTTTTAATTCAGGTTACTAATGTTTAAATTCATATCACAAATCAGTTATTGGAAATCATTCTCTTGCAAAGAAAGATAAAGTTGCTATTTTGTTAAATAGTTTAAGATTTTGTTGAATAAGTTATGCTGAAATAGTGGAGGATGTTAAATACAGTTATATTTAAATGTTTATGTTAAATGATTTCCAGTTCATAATGAAGTGTGGTCAGAAGCTAACGAAAGCAAAGTAGAGCCACGGAGCAAAAGTCAAAGATATGATTTACTACTGGACATTGTGAACGGGTAGAGGAAACTGGGAAGGCCAAAAACAAAATGATAAGACAAACGTCAAAGATCTAACAAGGCAAAGCTTCGCCGGAGTGACATGAAAAGCAAAAGAGTGCGAGGGTTGGAGGAAGTTTTAGAAAGGTGCCACTTGATGATGTTCCAGTGCCAAGTAAAAATATATATATATATATATATATGTGTGTGTGTGTGTGTGTGTGTGTGTGTGTGTGTGTAGAGAGAGAGCGCGAGAAATATAGATATAGATCCATACATATATGTATATGTATGTTTATACACACATTCATACACACACACGCACACACACACACATATAGTATGTATGCATGTGTGTGTGTGTGTGTGTGTGTGTGTGTGTGTGTGTGTGTGTGTGTGTACATATGTACATGTATGTATTTATTGTGTTTGCATGTATGTATATCGACATGAATGTGTACAGTATATGAATTGATATATGTATGTGTGTGTGTGTTTGTGTATGTGTGTGCGCGCGCGCGCGCGTGTGTGTGTGTGTGTGTGTGTGTGTGTGTGTATGTGTGCATTTACATGTGTGCGTATGGTGTGTGTGTATGAACATGCCTACATACATTCATACATACAGTATTTATGTACGTTTGTTTATGGAAAAAGCGACCAGACCACATCAGCAAGATGGACCCCTGGAAGTGCTCAAGGACCTTCCGGAAAATACTAAATGCGTCACGACCTTGAGTGTGGTCCTTTGACCCTTATAAGATCTGCTTTGTTACTGCAGTTGCATAAACTTTGCTAACTTCGCTGAGAAAACTCGCATCATGAAGCTTGTGAGTAATATAGGCGTGCGTCTATAGACACAATTTTCATAGTAATTCCATTGAAATAAATCTTATGTAAGCGTTTATAAAATCCCCGCTCTTTTTATGTCAATAATTTTGACATAATTTGCTCTATATAGGCTGAACCTCAGGAAAAAGCAAATGATAGTTATTTTACATACTACACGAAATTCATATTTATGAAAAACTAGTGCAAACATCTTTTAATATTATTATTATTAACATTATCATCACTATCATCATTATTATCATCATGATTGCATCTCTTCATGCCTTCAGATGGTTGCTGTCCTGGTGGTGGCCCTGGCATGGCTGGTGAGCTGGAGCAGAGCCATGCCTGAGCCCGACCCTGTAGCTGACCCTGTCCCGTGGGTGACCCCAATTACCGTCGCTTCGGAGGATTGGGATATGGTTGATAAGGCTATGGGTGTCGTGGATACGGTAGTTACGGATACACAGGATATCGCAGTGGCTTTTTCTGATAAAGATCATTACGATACTGGGCAGTTATACAAGACACGAAGCGGACATCAAACAATTTCATCTTTGTGTTTCTTATGAAATAACTACTACTACATATGCAATTGCAAGAACATGAATACATGTGAGTGATGACGAATGTATTTAGTGTTTAGGTATTAATTTACAAACATACATGTACGCTGTATCTGGGTCTGCACGTGGGTCCAGTGAATATGTAAGATATATACAGTAGAATATCTAGACATTCTAGAGTATGCGCATATATGTGTGTGTTTCACACGTGTGTGCATGTGTATACTGTATATATTCAAATATATTCGTATGAATTTCCAATAGAAAACAGATACCATTTATGTGTTTCATATATATATATATATATATATATATGCACATATGTAGGTGTTTATAAATAATTTGTCATCTATATAACTTGTTGGTGATTACATATTATTACAGCATGTTATAATGATTAATAAAACGGACGTCGAAAAAAGTTTCCAGGAGTGAGAACATCACAGAGTGTGAAGAGTGTCAACGAGGTTTCTCTTTTGGGGAATGTAACATTTTCCTCGTATTACTAGTATGCTTCTTTTTTTCTTTTTCTTTTTTAGTCAGGTCTCGTATTTGTGGACACGCATACATTCACACGAAAATATGTGTGTGTGTGCTTCTCTGTGCGCCCATTTATTTACTGTCTATATACGGAGATATTTCTTGTACGACAGAAGAGTAACACATAAGAAACAAAAACGGATGTCCTTGTATTTACGCATGTTCTTGTATATTCATTAACACTGTATAAAAGGCACTGTGGTCTGTCGTCGAAAATACTTCTATAAGGTGGACCTTCCCCACTTCCTCAAGGACTTTCCGGAAAAAAATACTTGCGTTTGCTTTATAAGGCTTTCCTTACTGCACTGGCATAATTTCCGTTTGTTTTGCTCAGTATATAGTAAAGCTGACGTGTAAACAAGAAGGCGAATGAAAATCCTGCTAAATATGTACATAGGGGTTAATGATATCGCACGGACAGATTTGCTTTATCTTTTTTTCAGTATCACATAGTGATATTGATTTATGATTATGAAAATCTTAAAGGTAACGATGCTTATCGCCATATGCAAACGTGATATTTAGATTTTTTTCTTCTGTACTGTACCTGTCGATAGTTCTGTCCCTGGTGGCGGCTATATTATGTTGGAGGAGTACTATGCTTAGGTCTGACCCCGTAACTAACCTTGACCCCGTAGCTGACCTTGACCCTTTGGCTGCCCCCGTAGCTTTCCTTGACCCCGTAGCTGACCCTGATCCCTAGACTGACCTTGACCATGTACTTGACACTGACTCCGATTCCGCAACCGATCCTGACCCGTGGCAGACCCTGTCTCCATAGCTGACACTGGCTACCGTCGCTTCGGCTGATTCGGATATGGTGGATACGACTATGTTAGTTACGGTTACAGAGAATGTCGCGCTGGCTTTTACGGATATTTTCGAGACCGGACACCTGTCTATTGTACTTTAAGTGGTTATTGGAAAGGACACTGTAGAGTCTTCTGTTACTTCTGAAACGAATTATATGAACATTTACCGTTATAATTAACCTCATTTCAACTAGATATTAAGATAGATACATATATAGATATCGGTAACAATACATTGAGGGAAATATTTGGTTGTGTCTCCTACACTTTCTCAATATTTCATTTAAAATATGTGTGAATGGGTGTGTATGAAGGTGTGTTCTTGTGTGGATATGGGTGGGTTCATTTATAAACTGCATTTTTTATCTGCATACTTATATTTGCATGGGCAATTTGCATATATAAATATATATGTATATATATGTGTGTGTGGGGGTATGCACATATAGGTATGTACATATATATGTATGTATATATATATATATATATATACATGTGTGTGTGTGTGTATATGTATATATATAGGTATAGTTTTAGTAATGCATATTACACATACATATACACATACATGTGCATACCCACAGATATATATGTGTGTGTGTGTGGCCATGCAATTTTTTGTCTACATGTACAATCATATATGTAGGAGTAATATGTATGTATATATACATATACTGTATGTATATTTCATGTATATGTTCATATGATGCATGTATGTATGTATACGTTTGCGTGTGTGTACAGACATGCATTGTTATATTTACAAACAAAATATGAGGGATATTACTTTTTGGACATGTAACAAAATGATAAGGTGCACCTCCTGCGTTGCTCAAGGACCTTCCGAAAACAGTGAACGCGTGAGTGCTACTGTCTTGCAACCTATAAAAGCCTGGACCCAACGAGGGTTAGGAACATAGTCTTGGCTTCCTTCGCTGAGTACATAGTAAGATCTTCCTCTCAACATGAAGCAGGTGAGTGTACCAGTAAGCTGATGTCTTTTATGTAGATAAATATTTGCTGAGATTTAAGAAAGTATCATTTCAAGCTCTGAGTTTTCTTTCTTTATGAATAGTTGTATGTGCGTCTAATAATTCGCCTTGTCCTTAAATAATGTTCCCCTTGCATCTTAAATATTTTCATCCCTTCAGTTCTCGATGGTTGCGGTCCTGGTGGTGGCCCTGGCATGCCTGGTGAGCTGGAGCAGCGCCATGCCTGAGCCTGACCCTGTAGCTGACCCTGACCCCGTGGCTGACCCCGGCTACCGTCGCTTCGGTGGATTGGGATATGGTGGATACGGTTTGGGCGGACTTGGATACGGATACGGAGGTCGTGGCTACGGATACGGGGGCTTTGGATACGGAGGATATCGTGGTGGATTCTACGGATGAAGATGCTAGATATGACTACGGAGATCTGTAGATTTTTGGACAGAAAGCCTCCTTATTTTATGTCTTCTTTTCTGTTTCCTTTGAAATAAACTTTATGATCAAAGTATTTTACGGTATGAGTAGCCTTACTTAGGAGTATGATCGTTTACAGAATCCAGAAGACGTGTATTTATTCATCTATATCTGATTATCATATACAAATATATAGATTTATCTATTTACCGTAACCAAAATAAATAAATGACAAATGCAAATAAATAGTGTAACAAATAAATGAAAATAGAGAAACAATTCTAATTTGTTTTACGGAGGTTGCAGGAAAAGACTGTAGAGAAGGGAAATTCCAGAAGAGGGATAATAAAAAAAAAAAAAAAAAAACGATAGAAAGTTGGAAGAAAAAATAATTAAAATCATTGCATAATAAACATTTTCTTACGTCCATTAGTTTCTTCATGCAAAAAAATAAATATATATATATCAGAACTATCGAGCCAGAAATCACTAAGACAATTGTTCATATTAGTTCATCAGTGTCATGAGTATGTATCGCTCACTGACTCGGGGACCAAATGGCCCTCTGGATCCTGAATAATGGAATTGCGTGTATAAGGATCCTTGTCATTATTTCTAACATACTGAATCATTATTTCCCCTCCAAACGTGTATGTAGCTATGGTAAGACACACTCTATTCGCATATTCATCTGTATGTCTTTGAAGGCAGAAAAGTAAAGAAAATCGTATTATCTGCCCATCTATGAATATTTATGTGTATGTATGTGTCTGTAAACAGTTTACATGTACGTATACAAGTAACAGTCCTGTGTATATATATTATATATAAAGAGTATTAATTTGTTAGGTATAGATAAACGGTTGTGTGTACTCCAAGTTTGTGCATATGTATGTACAATTAGATATACGTAGATATATAGCTAAATATGTATACATGTGAGTAAATGTATGTGTGTATAGCTGACCCTAACCGCTTGCCTGACCCCGGTTCCCGTCTCTTCGCTGGATACGGTTAAAGGAGTCGTGGTTCTTATAAATAAAGATATTTCTGATAACTGACTCCTGCCCATCGTACTTCAAAAAAATATATTGGAAAGGTCACCACGCATTCTTGATTTCTAGTACTGAATATTTATATTTATCATTAGCCTTACTTTAATTAGAGGAAAATAAATTGGACTAAAATACCCTGAATCACTTAGTCAATAAAGTTTTCAAAGCAATTTAATTTACATTGTAAAACAAAAATTGAATGATCCAGATGAATATTAGCTTCTAGCAACCTTGTCACTTTTTATACTCAAATCATTGTTTTAATTCTCAGTGTATATATTTTTCATGGAATATATATATATATATATTTTTTTTTTTTTTTTTTTCATTCTTAAACATTTACCAATACTAGTGGTCATCTTACAGGACCTATGCAGATGAATAAGTATACTGATAGATATGAACAGATAGGTATATGGATAGAAAGATAAAGAGATAAAAAGACAGATATACCATGCAATTGATACACAGGAAGTAGCTGGATACAATCAAGGGGTATGTATCTTCAATCAAAATTTAAGTATATCATATTTATGTCGTTTGATCTAAACTAGAAACGAAAACAAAAAGTAAAAACATGTGTTCGTGTGTTTGCGTTTGCACTTTTAAAGATGCGAGTCTCACGTTTTAATCAAATGGAACTGCATATTAATATAATATTTCTTTTGCTCCTATGTGTGTTTGCATGTCTGTATATACATATGTGTATACATACCCATAAATGTGCTTGTGTTCAAGAATGTATGGCTATATTCGCAAACAAAAAGTGAGGGACATTACGTTTAGATATATATATATATATATATATATATATATATTTGTGTGTGTGCATACCTATAAATGTGCTTGTGTGCAAGTTTGTGTGGCTATATTCGCAAACAAAAAGTGAGGGACATTACGTTTAGAAATATATATATATATATATTTGTGTGTGTGCATACCTATAAATGTGCTTGTGTGCAAGTCTGTGTGGCTATATTCGCAAATAAAAAGTAAGGGATATTACGTTTCGGACATAAAAAGAATTGAGGTGGACCTCCCAACGTTGCTCAAGGACCTTCCGGAAACAGTGAATGCGTGAGTGCTACTGTCTTGCACCCTATAAAAGCCTGGACCCAACGAGGGTTAGGAACATAGTCTTGGCTTCCTTCGCTGAGTACATAGTAAGATCTTACTCTCAACATGAAGCAGGTGAGTGGATCAGTAAGCTAGTACCTTTTTAATATTCAGGGTGCAGTTAGATAATCATAATAATGAGGATAATGATATACATCAGTACTGATGTTCTGTTTCTTTATAATCAAAACATCTTTGTATCTATATATATTAAACTACCGTTGGCCTGAAATCATGTTCCTCTTGCATTTAAGAAACTGAAATAAAAATACGAGCGTATGTATCATTTCTCAGGCAAAGACTGATCATGAATTTTACTGATATCCATGCCTTCAGTTATTATCATTATTATTATCATTATCGTTATAGTAAGATGAGACCTTGTTATTATTATCATTGGATCTTTTCATGCCTTCAGTTCTCGATGGTTGCGGTCCTGGTGGTGGCCCTGGCATGCCTGGTGAGCTGGAGCAACGCCATGCCTGAGCCCGACCCTGTAGCTGACCCTGACCCCGTGGCTGACCCCGGCTACCGTCGCTTCGGTGGATTGGGATATGGTGGATACGGTTTGGGCGGACTTGGATACGGATACGGAGGTCGTGGCTACGGATACGGGGGCTTTGGATACGGAGGATATCGTGGCGGATTCTACGGATGAAGATAAACACGACTGTCCTTGTACCGATCTGTAGAAAATTTTGGGATATATATATATATATATATTTTTTTTTTTTTTCTGTTTCATCTAAAGTAAAGTTTATGAATGAAGATTTTAAAGGTATGATTATCCTTACGTAGGAGTATGATCGTTTAATTATTATTAAATATGCTTATCTATACGTCAATATGTCTAATTATTTTTTTATACACCCATGTGTGTAGAAATACACATTTGTGTACATAATGCAAACAAACAATATATATTTATATAAATTAAAACGAATAACAACGGAAGAGGTGCTTTATAAACTTTTTTTTTTTTACACGCAAAGGAATGTAGATAAAAAAGGTACATTTGCGATTTTTAATTGATAACAGTTAATACTAAATAATACTGGAAAGATAATTAAATAGAAAGAACATGTTGACGAGAAAAAAACTCATTACATGGTGCGTGTTTGAAAAATGGATGTATACATATACAAACATATGTGTATGTGTGTGTGCATACACAGACTGGTAGAAAGATGTATGACAATGAGAGTTTCCTTTTGAGTGAAGCTCGATTTTCTGATCAAACAGATGCATAAAAGTTTCGATTATATTGCTTTTCCAATTTCAATGAAAATACATGTATCAGGCTTTGTTTATTAAGCATGTCAATTTCCACTCCTACATATAGTGGGATTATTTCTTTGTGAAACAAATGGAAATTATACATAGATATGTATGAATATATGTACCAAAGATAGCTATAGACATACAGACAGGAAAATGCATGTGTGTGTGTGTGTGTGTGTGTGTGTGTGTGTGTGTCTGTGTGTGTGTGTGTGTGTGTGTGTGTGTGTGCATGTAATATGAAAGGAAAAAAATAGCGTGTTTATATATATGTGTGTGTTTATATTTATATTATATATATGTGTATATATACGTACGTTTATATATATATATATATATAGTTATAATTATGTCAAGTACAATACGAATTCCATATTTCTTAAGCACCAACGCAAAAAAATTTTATGTGTTCATCTCTAGATGGTTGTGGTCTTGGCGGTGGCTGTTAGCTAAACCACTGCCAGCCTAAGCCTGACAACGTAGTTAACTCTTGCCCATAGGCTTTCGCTGCCGTCGCTTCGATTGATATTGATGTAGTGAATAAGGTTAAGGGAGTATTGGATGCGAACACCGGGAATACCACCTTGGGTTGTTTTGATAAAGATGTTTCCAATACCGGACTACTACCCTTCCAGTATTTCTGAAATGTGCTGTATGTATGAATATCCACCGATGGCATTAACCTCACATTAATTGGATACAGATAAATTGAAGTGAAATACCTTGAATAATTTAGTCATTTAATTTTTAAAGAAATCTAATTTGCCTTTTAAAGCAAGAATGTGACGATCCAGATGAATATTAGTTTCTAGCAAGCTTTCTAACTTTATGAATCAGATCATTGTTTTGATTATAAGTGTTTATAATCTACATGGGATATATATACGTACACACACACACACACACACACACAAAGGACATATAGATAGATGGAGAAATAGACAGAAATCAACAGTTATTGAGATATACAGATAACTTAGTATATGGACAGATAATTAAAAATATAGTCAGCTATACCATGTATGCAGGACTAAAGGGATCCATGATGCAACGGAAGTAGATAAATACAATCAAGAGCCACGAATACTCAATCAAGATTTCAGGGTATCATATTTTTGTCGTTTAATTTAAACTCGAAACGAAAACAAAAAGTAAAAACATGTGTCCGTATGTTTGCACTTGCACTTTTACAGACGTGAGTCTCATGGGTTAATCAAAGGGAAATTCATGTTAATAGAATATTTATTTTGCTCCTATGTGTGTTGCATGTCTGTATACACATATATGTGTATACACACCCATAAATGTGCTTCTGTGCAAGTCTGTATGGCTATATTCGCAAATAAAAAGTGAGGGATATTACGTTTAGGACATAAAGATAATTGAGGTGGACCTCCCAACGTTGCTCAAGGACCTTCCGGAAACAGTGAATGCGTGAGTGCTACTGTCTTGCACCCTATAAAAGCCTGGACCCAACGAGGGTTAGGAACATAGTCTTGGCTTCCTTCGCTGAGTACATAGTAAGATCTTACTCTCAACATGAAGCAGGTGAGTGGATCAGTAAGCTAGTACCTTTTTAATATTCAGGGTGCAGTTAGATAATCATAATAATGAGGATAATGATATACATCAGTACTGATGTTCTGTTTCTTTATAATCAAAACATCTTTGTATCTATATATATTAAACTACCGTTGGCCTGAAATCATGTTCCTCTTGCATTTAAGAAACTGAAATAAAAATACGAGCGTATGTATCATTTCTCAGGCAAAGACTGATCATGAATTTTACTGATATCCATGCCTTCAGTTATTATCATTATTACTATCATTATCGTTATAGTAAGATGAGACCTTGTTATTATTATCATTGGATCTTTTCATGCCTTCAGTTCTCGATGGTTGCGGTCCTGGTGGTGGCCCTGGCATGCCTGGTGAGCTGGAGCAACGCCATGCCTGAGCCCGACCCTGTAGCTGACCCTGACCCCGTGGCTGACCCCGGCTACCGTCGCTTCGGTGGATTGGGATATGGTGGATACGGTTTGGGCGGACTTGGATACGGATACGGAGGTCGTGGCTACGGATACGGGGGCTTTGGATACGGAGGATATCGTGGCGGATTCTACGGATGAAGATAAACACGACTGTCCTTGTACCGATCTGTAGAAAATTTTGGGATATATATATATATATATATATATTTTTTTTCTGTTTCATCTAAAGTAAAGTTTATGAATGAAGATTTTAAAGGTATGATTATCCTTACGTAGGAGTATGATCGTTTAATTATTATTAAATATGCTTATCTATACGTCAATATGTCTAATTATTTTTTTATACACCCATGTGTGTAGAAATACACATTTGTGTACATAATGCAAACAAACAATATATATTTATATAAATTAAAACGAATAACAACGGAAGAGGTGCTTTATAAACTTTTTTTTTTTTACACGCAAAGGAATGTAGATAAAAAAGGTACATTTGCGATTTTTAATTGATAACAGTTAATACTAAATAATACTGGAAAGATAATTAAATAGAAAGAACATGTTGACGAGAAAAAAACTCATTACATGGTGCGTGTTTGAAAAATGGATGTATACATATACAAACATATGTGTATGTGTGTGTGCATACACAGACTGGTAGAAAGATGTATGACAATGAGAGTTTCCTTTTGAGTGAAGCTCGATTTTCTGATCAAACAGATGCATAAAAGTTTCGATTATATTGCTTTTCCAATTTCAATGAAAATACATGTATCAGTCTTTGTTTATTAAGCATGTCAATTTCCACTCCTACATATAGTGGGATTATTTCTTTGTGAAACAAATGGAAATTATACATAGATATGTATGAATATATGTACCAAAGATAGCTATAGACATACAGACAGGAAAATGCATGTGTGTGTGTGTGTGTGTGTGTGTGTGTGTGTGTGTGTGTGTGTGTCTGTGTGTGTGTGTGTGTGTGTGTGTGTGTGTGTGCATGTAATATGAAAGGAAAAAAATAGCGTGTTTATATATATATGTGTGTGTGTGTGTGTGTGTGTGTGTGTGTGTGTGTGTGTGTGTGTGTGTGTGCATGTAATATGAAAGGAAAAAAATAGCGTGTTTATATATATGTGTGTGTTTATATTTATATTATATATATGTGTATATATACGTACGTTTATATATATATATATATATATATATATATAGTTATAATTATGTCAAGTACAATACGAATTCCATATTTCTTAAGCACCAACGCAAACATTTTTTATGTGTTCATCTCTAGATGGTTGTGGTCTTGGCGGTGGCTGTTAGCTAAACCACTGCCAGCCTAAGCCTGACAACGTAGTTAACTCTTGCCCATAGGCTTTCGCTGCCGTCGCTTCGATTGATATTGATGTAGTGAATAAGGTTAAGGGAGTATTGGATGCGAACACCGGGAATACCACCTTGGGTTGTTTTGATAAAGATGTTTCCAATACCGGACTACTACCCTTCCAGTATTTCTGAAATGTGCTGTATGTATGAATATCCACCGATGGCATTAACCTCACATTAATTGGATACAGATAAATTGAAGTGAAATACCTTGAATAATTTAGTCATTTAATTTTTAAAGAAATCTAATTTGCCTTTTAAAGCAAGAATGTGACGATCCAGATGAATATTAGTTTCTAGCAAGCTTTCTAACTTTATGAATCAGATCATTGTTTTGATTATAAGTGTTTATAATCTACATGGGATATATATACGTACACACACACACACACACACACAAAGGACATATAGATAGATGGAGAAATAGACAGAAATCAACAGTTATTGAGATATACAGATAACTTAGTATATGGACAGATAATTAAAAATATAGTCAGCTATACCATGTATGCAGGACTAAAGGGATCCATGATGCAACGGAAGTAGATAAATACAATCAAGAGCCACGAATACTCAATCAAGATTTCAGGGTATCATATTTTTGTCGTTTAATTTAAACTCGAAACGAAAACAAAAAGTAAAAACATGTGTCCGTATGTTTGCACTTGCACTTTTACAGACGTGAGTCTCATGGGTTAATCAAAGGGAAATTCATGTTAATAGAATATTTATTTTGCTCCTATGTGTGTTGCATGTCTGTATACACATATATGTGTATACACACCCATAAATGTGCTTCTGTGCAAGTCTGTATGGCTATATTCGCAAATAAAAAGTGAGGGATATTACGTTTAGGACATAAAGATAATTGAGGTGGACCTCCCAACGTTGCTCAAGGACCTTCCGGAAACAGTGAATGCGTGAGTGCTACTGTCTTGCACCCTATAAAAGCCTGGACCCAACGAGGGTTAGGAACATAGTCTTGGCATCCTTCGCTGAGTACATAGTAAGATCTTACTCTCAACATGAAGCAGGTGAGCGAGCTAATACCTTATTAATATTCATGGCTCATGGTTAATAATCCTAAAAATAATGAGGATACAATGATTAACATCCGTATTGATGTCTGTTGCTTTTTAACCAAAACATCATTGTATCTACGTATACTAAACTGCCGTTGGCCTGAAATCGTGTTTCTTTTGAATTCTTAGAAGTTAAAATAATAAAAATACGAGTGTACGTATTATTTCTTAGGCATAGTCTGATAATGAATTCTAAATATTTTCATGCCTTCAGTTATCATTATAATAATAATTATCATTATTATTATTATTATTATTGGATCTCTTCATGCCTTCAGATCTCTATGGTTGCGGTCCTGGTGGTGGCCCTGGCATGCCTGGTGAGCTGGAGCAGCGCCATGCCTGAGCCCGACCCTGTAGCTGACCCTGACCCCGTGGCTGACCCCGGCTACCGTCGCTTCGGTGGATTGGGATATGGTGGATACGGTTTGGGTGGACTTGGATACGGATACGGAGGTCGTGGCTACGGATACGGGGGCTTTGGATACGGAGGATATCGTGGCGGATTCTACGGATGAAGATGCTAGATATGACTACGGAGATCTGTAGATTTTTGGACATGAGAATGCTTCCTTATTTTCTGTTTTCTTTTCTGTTTCTTCTGAAATAAACTTTATGATCGAAGTATTTTACGGTATGAGTATCCTTACTTAGGAGTATGATCGTTTACAGAATCCAGAATACGTGTATCTATTCATCTATATCTAATTATCATATATAAATATATAGATTTATCTATTTACCGCAACCAAAATAAATAAATGGCAAATGCAAATAAACCATGTAACAAATAAATTAAAATAGAGAAACAATTCTAATTTGTTTTACGGAGGCTGCAGGAAAGACTGGAGAGAAGGGACATTCCAGAAGAGGGAGAATAAAAAAAATTGTAAACAAAAGAAGAGAAAACGATAGAAAGTTGGAAGAAAAATTATTTCAAATCATTGCATAATAAACATTAACGTCCATTAGTTTTTTTCATGTATAAAAGAAAAATATATATATCAGAACTATCGAGCCAGAAATCACTAAGACAATTGTTCATATTAGTTCATCAGTGTCATGAGTATGTATCGCTCACTGACTCGGGAACCAAATAGCCCTCTGGATCCTGAATAATGGAATTGCGTGTATAAGGATCCTTGTCATTATTTCTAACATACTGAATCATTATTTCCCTTCCAAACGTGTATGTATGTAGCTATGATAAGACACACTCTATTCACATATTCATCTGTATGTCTTTGAAGGCAGAAAAGTAAAGAAAATCGTATTATCTGCCCATCTATGAATATTTATGTGTATGTATGTGTTTGTAAACAGTTTACATGTACGTCTATAAGTAACAGTCCTGTGTGTATATATTATATATAAAGAGTATTCATTTGTTAGGTATAGATAAACGGTTGTGTGTACTTCAAGTTTGTGCATATGTATGTGAAATTAGATATACGTAGATGTATAGCTAAATATGTATATATGTGAGTAAATGTATATGTGTGTATAGCTGACCCTAACCGCTTGCCTGACCCTGGTTCCCGTCTCCTCGCTGGATACGGTTAAAGGAGTCGTGGTTCTTATAAATAAAGATATTTCTGATAACTGACTCCTGCCCATCGTACTTCAATTTTTTTTTTTTTTGGAAAGGTCACCACGAATTCTTACTGTCTAGTACTTCTGAAATATACTGTATGAATGAATATCTACCTTTATCATTAGCCTTACTTTAATTAGAGGAAAATAAATTGGACTAAATCACTTAGTCAATAAAGTTTTCAAAGCAATTATATTTACATTGTCCAACAAAAAATGAATGATCGAGATGAATATTAGCTTCTAGCAACCTTGTCATGTTTTACACTCAAATCATTGTTTTAATTCTCAGTGTATATATTGTTCATGGAATATATATATTTTTTCTTTCTTTCTTTCTTTTCATTCTAAAACATTTACTAATACCAGTGGTCATCTTACAGGACCTATGCAGATGAATAAATATACTGATAGAGATAAACAGATAGGTATATGGATAGATAAAAAGATAGAAAGACAGATATACCATGCAATTGATACAAAAGAAGTAGATGGATACAATCAAGGAGTATGTATATTCAATCAACATTTCAGTCTATCATATTTTTGTCGTTTGTTTTAAACTAGAAACGAAAATAAAAAGTAAAAACATGCGTTCGTGTGTTTTCGCTTTCACTTTTACAGATGCGATTCTCACGTTTTAATTATATGGAAATGCATATTAATAGAATATTTATTATGCTCCTATGTGTGTTTGCATGTCTGTATACACATATGTATATACATACCCATAAATGTGCTTGTGTTCAAGAATGTATGGCTATATTCGCAAACAAAAAGTGAGGGGCATTACGTTTAGAAATATATATATATAATATATATTTGTGTGTGTGCATACCTATAAATGTGCTTATGTGCAAGTCTGTGTGGCTATATTCGCAAATAAAAAGTGAGGGATATTACGTTTAGGACATAAAAAGAATTAAGGTGGACCTCCCAACGTTGCTCAAGGACCTTCCGGAAACAGTGAACGCGTGAGTGCTACTGTCTTGCACCCTATAAAAGCCTGGACCCAACGAGGGTTAGGAGCATAGTCTTGGCTTCCTTCGCTGAGTACATAGTAAGATCTTACTCTCAACATGAAGCAGGTGAGCGAGCTAATACCTTTTAAATATTCATGGCTCATGATAATCCCAATAATGATGAGGATACAATGATTTACATCCGTATTGATGCTCTGTTGCTTTGTAACCAAAACATCATTGTAGCTACGTATACTAAACCGCCGTTGGCCTGAAATCAGGTACCTCTTGCCATTTTAGAAGCTGATATGACCAATAAGAATACGAGCGTACGTATCATTTCCTAGGCATAGACTGATAATAAATTTTACATATTTCCCTGACTTCAGTTATTATCATTATTATTATTATTACTATTATTATTGGATCTCTTCATGCCTTCAGATCTCTATGGTTGCGGTCCTGGTGGTGGCCCTGGCATGCCTGGTGAGCTGGAGCAGCGCCATGCCTGAGCCCGACCCTGTAGCTGACCCTGACC
>NC_061848.1:5167814-5185314 GCF_019202785.1 Penaeus chinensis
ATACATAGGTATCTGTGTTCATATATGTATACATATACATGGTTATATTGTATATATATATATATATGTATATGTTTATATTGTATATATATCAATATTTATATATAAGCATATATAAATGAATATGTTTGTGTGTATATATGTATATATTTTATATATGTATATATTTATATATATATATTTATATATGTATGCATGTGTGTGTATAACCATGCCCATAAGTATACAAATGTGATTTATAGGTATACGTATAAAGATATATATACACAAATATATATATATATATATATATATATATATATAATATATGTACATATATATACAAATATATATATATTCATATATATATTTATACATATGTGCATATATGTGTGTTTGTATATGTATGGGTGTAAACATGTGCATATGTGTATATAGGTATATGTATGTGTGTGTGAATATATATATATATATATATATATATATGTATATATTTATATTCATATATATGTATATATATACATATATATATATTATATATTTGTATACATATATATATTTATATATATATATGTAAAGGGTTAATGATGGTTTCCCTGTAAGTGTAAATGAGTGATTGTGTGTGTGTGTGTGAGGACTAGGTGGTCGAGCCATTTGCGTATCCTCGTCGACGGTTCACGAACCCGAAACAGAAGTGACGTCGGCGACCACGAAAGCACGGCCTGCCACTTGGCTCCGATCTCTACACCTGTTCACTTCATGTAAGTAAAACTTGGTCTTTTGAGTTCAACAGTTTAAATGAACAATTATTGGAAGTCGAAGACGTTAAGTTTACCCATAGTAAAGGGTATGTGACATATGACATTAGTGAAATTAATTTTGATATTGATTTGTTTTCAGTCTCCATGCTTGATTTGTGTGAACTCCTAACGTCTTACTTAGACACGAACTGCCCCAAAAATCCCACCAATCAGGTTGCCCATGCCTCAGGTGTAAGCGCCCATACCGAACGCCCAAATCTACAGTGCACATCTGTTCGTGGGCTCTGGCTCATACTGAGTGCCCGATCTGCAATCTACATCGTCATCAAGAAGTTGATCAGAAATGGTGTATTTGTGCTTTTTGTTTTATACTTAAGGAATAAGCCTGCTTATTCTCCTGAAATTCCTATTTTTGTTTAAGTGTTTTTTTGTACATATCATTTTTTTATTTCGAATAATACAGTGAACAATCTGTTGTACATATTTTTTATTCAGACCACGACTGACCCATATTCAAAGGATCATAAAAGAACAAAAGGGTGAACAAGACTACTCTAAGAGAATCCTAAAGATAAATATTAAACCCCGGACAATATACACGTATATATACGCAAATGTATATATTTATATATATACATATATACATATGTATAAATAAATGTATATATATTTATATATATATACATATATAAATGTGTGTGTGAATCTAACATAGATACGGTAGTGGTCCCCGACTGCTGCCTTGTATTTCATTCCATAGATGCCATGATATATAAGGCTTCGGCAGTCAGCCCTGAGGCAGTTCGATGTCGCTTGCGACCTCGTTTGGCAACTCCAGCGACGGCGATGGTGCTAATCTGTATCGGTCTTTGCGTTCCTTTGGATCCATCAGCTGCGTGGGCAAAAGCTTTCGCCCAGGCATTGGCAAAGTCAATAATCCAGAACTCGACAATGACTGATAGTGGCCATGTCATATATATGTATATACATATGTATATACATATATATGTATATGCATATATACATATATATACATATATAAATGCATGTATGTTTATATATATGTAAATATATTTATATGTGTATCTATACACATGTATATATGTATTTATAGATATATACTTATATATGATACATATACATATATGTGTGAATATATATAGATATATAATATATATATACACACACGTATGTGTATATATGCCTGTGTGTGTATATATATATGTTTATGTATATATATGTGTGTGTGTTTATATATGCACATGCCCACACACACACGCACAGTTTTATGTGTGTATACATACATATATATGATTATAGGGATATAAATGTATATGTTTACATATATATATATATATATGCATATGATTATATATATTTGTATGTATAAACATGTGTGTGTGTATGTATGTATATATATATATATATATATATATATATATATATGTCTGTATATATATACATATATATTTATATTTAGTTATAATATGTATATATACATATATGTGTATGCACATGTTTGCGTATACACACACACACATTATATATATATATGTGTGTGTGTGTGTGTGTGCATGTGTCTGTGTACGTTTATGTTTATATATATATATTTTTCATTCTTTCTCTCTTTTTTATATGAGAATCCATGAAAGGGCAGCAGGAGAAAATCCAAGACTGATATAGGCTCAAGAATGGATATGAAAAATGGGGAAAATGAAGTATAAAAGATTAAAATATATCAAAACAACAGGAATTTCTTGATTTTAGTTTTAAATGTAATAACCCCAACTTCAGAAACAATTTCGTCAAGAAGTTCCATACTTCAGCCACAGAAGGGATACATGTCCGGGGAAGTTAGTTGGTTGAGGAGAAGATTGGCTGAAATGCGTGCACGTTCACTCGCAAACTCTGACTCGTCTGGCGAATAGGCAACGCACTATGAAGAGGATGTTCATTAATGTTCAAAATCTTAGAGAATAAAGTCAGAGCCCCAACCATTCGACAATGTTCAAGTCGTATATTAAGGTTATGTAATAGAAACTTGATAAGTTACAAGAATGATCCAAAAGCTGTAAATTACATCCACACTGGATTGCAATACTTAAAGAAAGGCAAAATAAATGGAAAAACAGTGAAAACAGATCTACATTTTCTCAATAATAAAGCCTTCTGGGAAATAAGAGAGGCCGGTGCTCTGATATGATCCTCAGAAATCAATTTAGGACCTAAAATTACACCAAGCAATTTTAATGTCTTTAATAAGCTGATAACTTGCAGGTTCTTGAATGGTTAAAATTCATGCTATTGGTTTTAGTAGGAATTAATTTCATTCAGCAACGCTTACACCAAAAAGAAAATATTTCAGCTTTCTCTGATGGATGAGAAGCAAAAGCCCAGTCAGGTCTAGTAATAGAGGGAATATCGGAATCCCTGCCAAACAAAGCAGGCTTCAAGGGCCACTAATTTTATGTGCTTGGGGTGTACCTGTAAGAACCTCCTTCAGATAATTATTGTAATTTATTTCTGCAGCTCTATAGACATGTTCAGCAGCTCTACGAACATGATCGTAATTATCTCACGAAATATCAGAACGAGTAGAGTACCATAATCTTTAAGCAGTTTATTCCGTAGACCCTGTCTGCATTCTACAGGTAAGCCATGATTTGCCTCTGATGATGGAACCCTACTACTAATAATGTAAGTGAGTTTAGAGGTAAGAGATGACATAGGTCAATCTGCCCTGTAAATATACTTCCAATTAATGTTATATATATAATTTTTAGCATGGCCCGATTGATGCGTGATTTTAGGTAGACTTATGCGACAGCGTAAAATCAGGCACAGAAATATTGGGCTGAAACGCTGTGCTTATGGGACTATAATCAGAGGAACCAATGGGGGTACCGACACTGACATTAAAGAAGAAGAGGAATATTGGTGAAAAATACGTCAAGACGATTTCCCGAGAAATGGGTGGGAGCTTCAACAAGTTCGCAGCTAGAGAGACAAGAGAAGTCATAGGCAGCATGGAAGTGAGCGAATGTGAATAATGTGGACACTGAAGTCGCCAATGAACATATATAATGAATTCCTTTGTAACTCTTGAATCATTGCCATAAAAAAGGCAATAGACAATCATATCTAGAGCAATCTAAATCAGGGTTTCTGTAAATATAAAATATGTATATGTTTAAATGATATGAGCAAATTTTCAGTGACATGACTTCCTGGCACCTGTATTGACCATTCAAATAGCGAGAGCTTCTAAACCCAGAGAGGAGGTAGATACACATACCTTGTGATCTAGGGGTACTAGACCTTAGCTGTTGACACGGCAGATGATTTTTAATAATTTATCAATCAGTCTAGGGATACTATGCCTACTTAATAAGAAACGCTTGTTAAACTCAAGAATAAGTAATAAGCGACAATAACAAAACAGTAAAATAACAACAATAACAAAAAGTAACATCTAGGAAAAAGTGTGATGTTATAATACGCATAACACGAGAATTTACGACTAAAATGTTCAACCTGCAGTCTCACCAGGCAAGGCTAAAGAGCTTTCGACCTATTGTTCGCCAGCCAATAGGCCACTGACAATCAGGTTGGCTAAAGGGCAAAGTTTCCTTAGCCAGGCACAGCGTAGGATTTACAGGAACTGAAAGAAAGGAAGCCACGGGAATAAGGAAAGTAGAAAGCATTATGGAAGGCATTTAGCTATGGCACAATCATTTAAAACCCACTCAATTTAAATATTCAAAAGGAAAAAGTAGAACAGCAGGTATAGAATGAGCTCTGGGAGGTAGACGACACTTACTTCTTCACTCTGGAAGAACCACCCAACCACCATATATATATATATATATATATATATATATATATATATATATATATATATATATATATATAATATATATAATATATATGTGTATATATATAATTGCCACACACACATATACATATATGTGCACACGTTTAAACACACACACACAGCCATTTATTCCACTGCAGGAAATCAGCCTCTTTCAGTTCATTATTTGAGAGGTTATTTGGGAGTCTCATCTTTGCCTGATTGGATGTTCGGCGCGCTAACACCTGTACCACGGCAGCTACTTCCCCTACGACACCTGCGTTTGACTGCTCAAGGCAATAGGTTTTCTTTTCTTTATATATGCATGTATGTAAATATATACATATACATATATGCGTGTGGATATACACACATATATGTGTTTGTGTGGTGTATACATATACGTAAATTTGTATATGCATATATATATTTATATAAATATATATAGTGTATATATACATATATATATATACAGTATATATATACATACATATTGCGTACACACATATTTGTTTATATATGTATTCATATGAACGTGTTTTACGTATATCCATATATAATATATATCTAAATATAAACATACCTATATATACCTATTTACACACAAATCTAAGTGTGTAAATTTGCATATAGATATATATTTATATATATATATATATATATATATATATGTATATTTACAGTATTTACATACATATATATATACAGTATATATATACATATATCTATCTATATATATATATATATATATATAGATAGATATATAACGTATAACTAGTAATGTAAAGACTTTCAGTTACGATAATAAGAAAAAAGAATGCAATGTGTTTTGTGCTATCTTTACTTCAACACAAATTCACGTATATATATATATATATATATATATATATATATATATATATATATACGTGAATATGTGTTGAAGTAAAGATAGCACAAAACACATTGCATTCTTTTTTCTTATTATCGTAACTGAAATTCTTTACATTACTAGTTATACGTTATACCGATAACACTGTCACAATCCAGTAATGTCATGTAAGGAAATGAAACAAAGTCTGTTCTTGCACATATTTTAATTTGGAAAGAAATAGCAATTCCTTTTTTTCTCATGATACATTTTAAGTGTTTAGCTGGTATGAAAAGGAGGAAACCTAATTGGCGGTAATGGGTCCTCCTTGAGACGTTATATACCCCCCGGTCAGCTGATTCCTCTCTTGCCCTCAGTCCGTGGTTTTTTTCCATCATTGGCCCCAAGACGTGTATTCTCTGAAAATGTCGATACTTGCGCATGCGTGCAGACATAGCACTAACACGCAACACAGATGTATAAATCCATATGTATGCACGATTATGGAAGTGCTGAAATTACCATGCCATGTGTACCCGGCCTTTTGGGGTTTTGATGTATTTTAGTTTAGGAAAAAATGACAAGGTTTATTTATGGCCACGCGTAGAAAGCTTATTATTGTACATTTATATAGTTCTTAATTATCAAGTTGAACTGCCATACACACACGCTCGCACAATATATACATATATAAGTACACACATATATATATACATATATATACACATGTGTATATATATGTATAAATAGATATAAGTATACATATTTTTTTTACATATGTACATATACATGTGTATATATATATATATAAATATGAAAATATATATGTATATGCACAGCATATCTATATATGTATGTGTGTGCGTGTTTTGCGTCTGATGTGTTTACATATTACAATATATGTGTGTGTATACATATACATACATAATTATGTGTATATATATGTGTATATATACATATATATATATAAATCTATACATGTACATATTTGGGTAACTATCTATCTCTGGATAAGATATGGATTATGTATGTATATATGAATGCAGATTCAAAGTATATGTATCCATGTACTTATACACATTCTTATCTATATATTTAGTTCTATACGTATACATATGCATACACACAATATATATACACAAACATATTTATACATATATGTGTGTATGTATATATATATGTAAATATATCTTTACGTACATATATCAATATATGGTATATATGTATATTAATTAACATTTCGATATCAACATTTCGATATCACTGAATAAAAGCTTTTTAATCCATGCACATTTTAATTGACACCTCTCTCGATTTCCATATATCTCATCGATATAAGTATAATATATATGATATATTTATATTTATACCTATACATATATTTATCTATTCCGGCATAAATATATACGTATAAATATATATATATGCATATATATTGATGTATGTATATAAACATATTTAAACACTGCGTATACATACACACATATGTGTATGCGTGTTTGTGCATAAATAAATATATATACATCTGTATATACATATATGTTTATATATAAATGTATATATGTGTGTGTGTATATATAGTATATATATATATATATATATATATATATATATATATGCAGTATATATATATATATATATATACATATATAAAGCGTATACACACACATGTATATATACATATATTTTTATATATGTTTATATATAAATGTATATGTGTGTATATATAGTATATATATATATATATATGCAGTATATATATGCAGTATATATATATATATATACATATATAAAGCGTATACACATACACATGTGTATATATACATATATTTTTATATATGTATATAAATATATGTATATATGGACATATTTTATGTATATCTATATATAACATATATGTATATATATATAAATATATGCACATTTTTCGTACACACTCACAAAGACACACGCACATATATATGTGTGTGTGGCTATATGTAATCTGTATAGGCATATATATTGATATATATATAGATATTTTCATATATATACATACGTATGTATACATACAGTATATATTTACATATATATACAGTATATATACATTTATATCTATAAGCACATGATTACACATATGTGTGTGTGTATATATATACGTGAATATGTATTCTTTTATTACAATATTACAATAAGATCGTCATAATCCAATAAAACCATGTAAGAAAATGAAACTAAGACTTCTTACACATTTTTTAATTTGGAAAGAAGTAGCAATTCCATTTCTTTCTCAAGATACATTTTGAGTGTTTAGCTAGTATCTTGAAGAAATCATTACGAACGGAAGTAGAAAAATCTGTTTGCAAAGGTATCCACACTGATATCGGTACTTTGACAGACATAAGCAGAGAGCAAGGGAGAGAAAGAAATCTTAGTGGCGGTAATGGGTCGTCTACACTGCACTCTGTGACTGCTTAGTGCCAGTAGACATGACTGTGGAGTCCGTAGGGCCTATGGTAGTGGGTATGGATGTGCCCATGGGGCCTATAGCGCCAGGGTTCGGCCTCTGCCACGGCGTCAGCGTCAGGGAAGGCATAGGGCTCGGGCATGGCGAGAGCAGATCCCATGAAGCAGGACAGGGCCACAACCATGGCCGATTCCTCTCTTGCCCTCAGTCGGTGTGGGTTTTTCCATCATTAGCCCCATGACGTGTATTCTCTAAAAATGTCGATACTTGCGCATGCGTTCAGACATAACACTAAACACGCAATACATCTGTATAGATCCATATGTATGCACGATTATGGAAGCGCTGAAATTACCATGCCATGTGTACCCGACCTTTTGGGGTTTTGATGTATTTTAGTTTAGGAAAAAATGACAAGGTTTATTTATGGCCACGCGTAGAAAGCTTATTATTGTACATTTATATAGTTCTTAATTATCAAGTTGAACTGCCATACACACACGCTCGCACAATATATACATATATAAGTACACACATATATATACATATATAAGTACACACATATATATATACATATATATACACATGTATATATATGTATAAATAGATATAAGTATACATATTGTTTTACATATATACATATGCATGTGTATATATATAAATATGAAAATATATATGTATATGCACAGCATATCTATATATGTATGTGTGTATGCGTTGTGCGTCTAATGTATTTACATATTACAATATATATGTGTGTATACATATACATACATAATTATGTATATATATGTGCATATATACATATATATAAATATATACATGTATATAGTTGGGTAATTATCTATCTCTGGATAATATATGGATTCCGTATATATATGAATGTGGTTATCTTTATCTATATATTTAGTTCTATATATATGCATATGCATACACACAATATATATACACAAAAATATTTATCGTATATGTGCGTATGTATATATATGTATATATATCTTTACGTACATATATCAATATATGGTATATATGTATATGTATATACACCTTTATATCTATATTTACGCATATGCATATACATAAATATATATGTATACACACTTGAAAATATATGTATGTATATACATATACATAGATGTATATATGCATATATTTACCTATGCACACACAAATGTATGTATATATGCTTAATGCAACTGTAACATGATAATATATTGCCAAAAAGCAAGAATATTCAAAGCGTCACTCGGCTTAGACTTTCTGTGAAGTTATGGAATTTTCCCTTATCCCGGTTTTGTTACTAGGCTACTTGACGCCCAGTTTTTATGTTTTGTGTGTGTGTGAGTGTGTACACGCACCTAGATTCACTTCCATATGTATATCTACCATCCGACGTACATCCTCGCAAACACAAACACGCACACATACAAACTCACAATCTCAGATTATGCTCTCGTGTGTGTATAAGAATAGACAAGTACGCAACAAAATTCATGCGAGAAAGAAAAAAAATCTCTGGAGTAAAGCTCCCATCCCTTGTATATTTCCAGGAAATACTAGGGGAACCCCAATGCTCTACATGGGGAGTATAAAAGCTCTGAAGAATCAAGAGCAGCCTATCTTGCACTTAACCTGCATCGAGACAACACGTCCTCTGTTTCAAGATGAAGCTTGTGAGTATCACTATGATTGTAATGTCCAAAAACTATAGGCTTAGCAGCTTCTTGCTTAATTAAGTGTTTATCAACCCATATGGACTCTACCAAACATTTTGCGCCTTCAGTAATCAGCCATGACACTATTTTGAATCTATATGTGACTTAACGAGCCGGAATATGACGAGAGGCTCCTTTTCGCAGATCTCCTTCTTGATGGCCATGCTGGCGGCCCTGGCATGCTTCTTGGGATCCACTCGCGCTATGCCCGACGCCCTTGCCTTGGCTGACCCAGACCCCTTGGCTGGTCCTGACCCCTTGGCTGACCCTGATCCTTGGGGCTATGGGCGTCGTAGGTATGGTTATGGAGGCTATGGATACCGTCGCCATTACAGGCACTGGTAGAAAAGGTCATCCCGAGCTACAGTGACCTCGTAGATTATGTTATTCGTAACAGAACAAAATTAACATTCTGATATCACTGAATAAAAGCTTATTAATCCATGCACATTTTAACTGACACCTCTCTCGATTTTCATATATCTCATCGATATAGGTATAATATATATGATGTATTTATATTTATACCTGTATATATATGTATCTATTCCGGCATAAATATATACGTATGTATATATATGCATATATATTGATGTATGTATATACACACATATTTAAACACTGCGTGTACATACACACATATATGTGTGTGTGCGTGTTTGTGTATATATAAATACATATACATCTGTATATACATATATGTTTATATATAAATGTATATATGTGTATACATAGTATATATATATATATATATATATATATATATAGTATATATACATATATAGCGTATACACACACATGTATATATACATATATTTTTATATATGTATATAAATATATGTATATATGGACATATTTTACGTATATCTATATATAACATATATGTATATATACATAAATGTGTATATATATACATATATGCACAAATACACACGCACAAATATGTGTGTGCCTATATATAATCTGTATAGGCATATATATTGATATATATATATAGAGATATTTTCAAATATATACATACATATGTATACATACAGTTTATATTTACATATATATATATATATATATATATATATATATATATACAGCGTGTATATACATATATATCTATATGAACATGATTACACATATATGTATATATATATATATATATATATATATATATATATACGTGAATATGTATTTGTTTTTATTACCGACAATAAGATCGTCATAATCTAATAAAAACATGTAAGAAAATTAAACAAAGACTGTTCTTGCACATCTTTTAATTTGGAAAAAAAAGTAGCAATTCCATTTCTTTCTCAAGATACATTTTGAGTGTTTAGCTAGTATCTTGAAGAAATCATTACGAACGAAAGTAGAAAAATCTGTTTGCAAAGGTATCCACACTGATATCAGTACTTTGACAGACATATGCAGAGAGCAAGAGAGAGAAAGAAATCTTAATTGGCGGTAATGGGTCTTCTACACTGCACTCTGTGACTGCTTAGTGCCAGTAGACATGACTGTGGAGTCCGTAGGGCCTATGGTAGTGGGTATGGACGTGCCCATGGGGCCTATAGCGCCAGGGTTCGGCCTCTGCCACGGCGTCAGCGTCAGGGAAGGCATAGGGCTCGGGCATGGCGAGAGCAGATCCCATGAAGCAGGACAGGGCCACAACCATGGCCATCAATAAAGAAAGCTGTGAAGGATGAAACATATCGGGACTTCAGCTGCAAATTCTGATGGACTCTCACTTATGAAATTGCCTCTCTAAAACACAAATCTCCCACTCTCTTTGACTTTCTGTCTTTCTTTTTCTTTCTCTACGAATCTGTCTGTTTATCTCTCTTTACACGCACAAACATACGTACGTAATTGTATGTGTGATTGTGAGTGCACTATTTACTGTTAATTCATTACGATAAAATGATGGGACATATATCTGAAACGTAATAATCTATACTAATTTTAGAGGGGCATACCAATAGATATCTGGAAATATAGACAGACATGCATATACAAACATACGTAGCAAACACACAAACCAACATGCATATATACATCAAATAAATCCATCACTACTCGCCTTTGATTCAATATTCCTTCAATAACGATGGTTATGCAACTCATACAAAAAAAAGGAAAGAAAAAAGACTACTGTTCATTTTCTTGCACATATCGGTTCCTTAACTAGTTCACGTGGCCGCAGGGTTTGTTCGTGCAGAACTGAATGAACATGATTATGAACATATGCTATCTATTCAGATGACAAATTTTGTGAAGATTGTTTTACGAAAGTTATTTTTTTGGAATATATATTTCCTTTTCAAGCATTTTAAAGAACATTTATTAGATTAGTTATTTACTACGGTTGATTATGTCAGGAGTAAAATATGAACACACTAATTTATTTGGAAAAATGTCTTTTTTCTCTCTTTTTATAAGCATTTGCATTATGTAGATTCGATTTTCCTTTCTGAATTAATGTTGTTAAGCAAGTGTTATTTATTATTTTGGTTAGCTGAATATGAAAATACATATATAATCCTAAAAGAAATATTTTTTTCTCTGTGAAGGTTATCTAAAAAAGAAAGAAAAAACACATGGCCACCTAATAAGGTGTATATGTATATATATATCGGGTGAAACTTGTCATATGAAAAAGGACAAAGACTCACCAGCTTCATGTTTGCTGGGGAGTTGCTTCAACCTCTACGGCTTAGGGCGATCTGGATGCTGAGACTCCTCCTTATATACCCCCCGGTCAGCTGATTCCTCTCTTGCCCTCAGTTCGTGTGGGTTTTTTCCATCATTGGCCCCAAGACGTGTATTCTCTGAAAATGTCGACCCGTGCGCATGCGTTCAGACATATCACTAAACACGCAATACATATGTATAGATCCATATATATGCACGATTATGGAAGCGTTGAAATTACCATGCCATGTGTACCCGGCCTTTTGGGGTTTTGATGTATTTTAGTTTAGGAAAAAATGACAAGGTTTATTTATGGCCACGCGTAGAAAGCTTAGTATTATACATTTATACACACACGCTCGCACACTTATATATATACATATATAAGTACACACATATATATACACATGCATATATATATATGTATAAATAGATATAAGTATACATATACATGTATATATATGAATATGTAAATATATATGTATATGCACAGCATATCAATATATGTGTGTGTGGGTTGCGCGTCGGATGTGTATACCAATAAGAATATGTGTGTATACATGTACATACATTTATGTGTATATATATAAGTGTATATATACATATATATAAATATATACATGTATATATTTGGGTAATTATCTATCTATGGATAATATATGGATTCTGTATGTATATGAATGTGGTTATGTATCCATATATATATATATATATATATATATATATACACATTTATATCTATCTATATATGTACTTCTATATATATACACATGCATACACACAATATATATACACAAAACTATTTATACATATATGTGTGTATGTATATATATGTATATATATCTTTACGTACATATATAAATATATGGTATATATGTATATGTATATACACCTTTATATCTATATTTACACATATATATACATAAATATGTATGTATATACACTTGAAAATATATGTATGTATATACATATACATGTATATGTATGTATGCATATATTTACCTATGCAAACACACATATGTATGTATATATACTTATTCAACTGTGACATGAAAACGTATTGCCAAAAAGCAAGAATATTCAAGGCGTCGCTCGGCTTAGACTTTCTGGAAAGTTATGGAAGTTTCCCTTATCCCGGTTTTGTTACTAGGTTACTTGACGTCCAGTTTTTATGTTGTGTGTGTGTGTGTGTGTGTGTGTGTGTGTGTGTGTGTGTGTGTGTACACGCACCTAGATTCACTTCCATATGTATATCTACCATCCAACATACATCCTCGTAAACACAAACACGAACACATACACACTCACAATCTCAGATTATGCTCCCGTGTGTGTATGAGATTAGACAAGTATTCAACAACATTCATGCGAGAAAGAAAAGAAAAAACATCTCTGGAATAAAGCCCCTGATCTCCTACCCCCTGTATATTTCCAGGAAATACTAGGGGAACCCCAATGCTCTACAAGGGGTGTATAAAAGCTCTGACGAATCGAGAGCAGCCTATCTTGCACTTAACCTGCATCGAGACAACACGCTGTCCTGTTTCAAGATGAAGCTTGTGAGTGTCACTATAATTGTAATGTCCAAAAGCTATAGGCTTAGCAGCTTCTTGCTTAATTAAGTGTTTATCAACCCATATGGACTCTACCAAACATTTTGCGCCTTCAGTAATCAGCCATGACACTATTTTGAATCTATATGTGACTTAACGAGCCGGAATATGACGAGAGGCTCCTTTTCGCAGATCTCCTTCTTGATGGCCATGCTGGCGGCCCTGGCATGCTTCTTGGGATCCGCTCGCGCTATGCCCGACGCCCTTGCCTTGGCTGACCCAGACCCCTTGGCTGGTCCTGACCCCTTGGCTGACCCTGATCCTTGGGGCTATGGGCGTCGTAGGTATGGTTATGGAGGCTATGGATACCGTCGCCATTACAGGCACTGGTAGAAAAGGTCATCCCCAGCTACAGTGACCTCGCAGATTATGTTATTCGTAACAAAATTAACATTTCCATATCATTGAATAAAAGCTTTTTAATCCATGCACATTTTAATTGACACCTCTCTCGATTTTCATATATCTTATCGAAAATAAAGTGATAAGCCAAATTTCCGATAGTTTGGAGGTTTTGCTAGCGTTCCTTCGTTCCTCACAAGATGTCACAGCTGACATTTAACCTTTCATAATATTCCGGATTTCCGGTTACCGGTTTTGTTACATGCACTACTACCACTGACGAAACCTAGCCTCTCAGTCGTATGAAAAGTACAAAAAGAAAAACAATAAAATAATAACAATAACAAAAAATAACAACGAAGATGAATTGTGATGTTATAATACCCATAACACGAGAATATACACGACTGTAATAAAATGGTCAATCTGCAGTCTCACCAGTTAAGGCTATAGAGCTTTCGATCTATTGTTCGCCAGCCAATAGGCCGCTGACAATCAGGATGGCTAAACTGTTCCCTTAGCCACCATATCTTAATGCCTTGTCAGGCACAGCGTAGGATTTTTAGACACAAAGAAAGGAAGTCCGGTGGAAATCATAATGGAATGCAAGGCATTTAGTTATGACACAATCATTTTTAACCCATATTCAATTTAAAGGATTAAAAAAGAAAGACGTGGAACAACAGCCATAGAATGTGTACATATATATGTACACATGTCCACAAAAACATATATATATATGTATATATGTATGAACATGTTTACATATATATAAATTAGTGTATATATAAATTATATATGTATGTATACACACATGTACACATATATATGTATATATGTGTGCGTGTCTGTGCACACACATACACACATATACATAAATATATGTATGTACATATATATATTTAGGTCCCTGTATACATACATACATAATGTATGTATATATTTATTTATGAATATAATATATATGTGTGTGTATATATGTATATATACGTATAGATACAAATATATGTGTATACGTATATACATACATATATTTATTTATATAGATACAATATATATATCTATAGGTATAATATATGTATTTATATTTATACCTATATAGATTTATCTATTGTGGCATAAATATATTCGTATATATATATATATATATATATATATATATATATATATATATATATATGCATATATATTGATGTATGTATATATACATATTTACACACTGCGTATACATACACACATATATATGTGTGTGTGCGTTTGTGCATATATAGATATATATATACATCTGTATATACATATATGTTTATATATAAATGTATATATGTATATATAGTATTTATACATATATATATATGCAGTGTATATATACATATATATAGTGTATACACACACATGTATATATACATATATATTTGTATATGGTTATAAATATATGTATATATGGACATATTTTACGTATATCTATGTATAACTTATATGTGTGTATATATATAAATGTATATATACATATATGCACATTTTTCGTACACACTCACACAAGTACACACGCACATATATGTGTGTGTATGTGTAGCTATATATAATCTGTATAGGCATATATATTGATATATATTTTTTTTCATTTATATACATACATATGTATACATACAGTATATATTTACATATATATACATATATATATCTGTATGCACATGATTACACATATGTATATATATGTATATACGTGAATATGTATTCTTTTATTACCGACAATAAGATCGTTATAATCCAATAAAATCATGTAAGAAAATGAAATTATATATATACATATATGCACATTTTTTCTTACACACACACACAAGTACACACGCACATATATGTGTGTGTATGTGTAGCTATATATAAATCTGTATAGGCATATATTTTTATATATATTCATATGATTACATACATGTGAATACATACAGTATATATTTACATATATATACAGTGTATATATACATATATATCTATATACACATGATTACACATATGTGTGTGTATATACGTGAATATGTATTTTTTTATTACCGACAATAAGATCGTCATAATCCAATAAAACCATGTAAGAAAATGAAACAAAGACTGTTCTTGCACATCTTTTAATTTGGAAAGAAGTAGCAATTCCATTTCTTTCTCAAGATACATTTTGAGTGTTTAGCTAGTATCTTGAAGAAATCATTACGAACGGAAGTAGAAAAATCAGTTTGCAAAGGTATCCACACTGATATCGGTACTTTGACAAACATATGCAGAGAGCAAGAGAGAGAAAGAAATCTTAATTGGCGGTAATGGGTCTTCTACACTGCACTCTGTGACTGCTTAGTGCCAGTAGACATGACTGTGGAGTCCGTAGGGCCTATGGTAGTGGGTATGGACGTGCCCATGGGGCCTATAGCGCCAGGGTTCGGCCTCTGCCACGGCGTCAGCGTCAGGGAAGGCATAGGGCTCGGGCATGGCGAGAGCAGATCCCATGAAGCAGGACAGGGCCACAACCATGGCCATCAACAAAGAAAGCTGCGAAGGATGAAACATACCGGGACTTCAGCTGCAAATTCTGATGGACTCTCATTTGTGAAATTGCATGTGTGAAACACAAATCTCCCACTCTGTCTCTCATTCTCTATCGATCTGTCTATCTGTCTATCTCTCTATACGCACAATCATATGTATGTATATGTTTGTGTTTGATTGTGAGAGCATTGTTTATTGTTAATTCATTATGATGAAATGATGGGACATATAGCTAAAACGTAATAATCTAAACTATCTGAAAATATATAGACATACATACAAACTCACGTAGCAAACACACACACACACAAACATGCATATATGTCTGAAATAAATCTATCACTCTACTCTCCTTTGATTCATTTTTTTCTTTAAGAATGGTCATGCAACTCTTATACAAAAAAAAAAGTCTCGTGTTCATTTCCTTGCAACATTCTTCTCGCTTGCACGTAAGGTTTGTTCGTGCACGACTGAATGAACATGACTATGAACATTATCTACCAGATGACAAATTTTGTAAAGTTTGTTTTACGAAAGTGATTTTTTTGGGGAATATATAGCTTGCTTTTAGAGCATTTTAAGATATACTTATTAGATTACTTATTCATTTGTTTGCGGTTGATTATCTCAAGAAAGTAAAACATTAACATATTGATTATTTATTTCTATGGAAAAATGGCTGTTTTTTTGTTTGTTTTTTTTAAGTATTTCCATTATTTTAACGAAT
>NC_061848.1:5192814-5220314 GCF_019202785.1 Penaeus chinensis
GTGTGTGTAGATAAGGATACTCAACTAAACATATGCATATATGTATATATGTGTGTGTGTGTGTGTGTGTGTGTGTGTGTGTGTGTGTGTGTGTGTGTGTGTGTGTGTGTGTGGAATTAGTATAGACCTTATAATAAATAGATGCAGGAGAAATGCCTTCTCAACAGAAAAACTCACAATTCGTATCTCTGACAGTCTGGATTCTAACTAGCCCAGAGAACAGGCTGGCTTTGGCAGTGGATTCTCAACAACAGACAACATCTAAACGCTCACCCAAATCAGAGAAAAAAAAACGAATATAGGAAACCCCTGTCGTAATCATTCATCGATTACGAAACGGTATTTGACTCTGTACAAACACCAGCCGTATTAGAAGTTATTCGAAGACAGGGAGTAGAGGAGGAAGATATATAAACGAAGATGGGGCAGCAACCATCAAGCGTCACACGGAAACCGATAAAATACCAATTAATAAAGGTGTTGGACAGGAAATATTCAAGAAGCTAAAATGGAATGGAAAAGGTATCGAAATAAGAAGCAAATACCTAAACAATCTACGATTTTCAGATAATATTGTTCTCTTCAGTGAATCTGCAGATGAAATGCAACAACTAATAAACGATCTGAATAGAGAGAGTCTGAAAGTCGGACTTAGGATGAACAAGATCATGTTCAGCAGTAGTGTTCATTTCGAACAGATACATGTGCAAGGCGAAGCGCTAGAGGTAGTGGACAGGTATATATACCTAGGGTAACTCGTACAGACAAACACGAAGAGGAAATTAAGCAACGCATCAGTCTAGTCAGACACAGCATACTAAGAGGCTCCTTGCCATTATGTTTAAAAAGTCTTTAACCAATGCGTCCTCCCAGTTATGACTTATGGATCAGAAACATTGACTACAACCAAGATATCGGATGAGGACAATGTTGATGAGGGAACAGACAAAAGTGGAAGATATACTTGTGGGCATCAAAAAAAAAAAAAAAAAAGGCAATGGGCAGGTTATATATGCCGGAGACAGGACGACAGATAGACAAAGAAAGTAACATAAAGAGGCCAAGGGCCGGACGAATGACAATATGGCGTGACGAAATAACGAAATTTGGGGGCCAAGACTGGAAACAAAAAATGCAAGGCAAACAAAGTTGGAAAAGATTGGGTGAGGCCTACGTCCGGCAGTGGATTGAATCAGGCTGGTGATGACGATGATATATATATATGTATGTGATTGTGTGTGTGTGTGTGTATACGTTTGACTTTGTGTACAGAGACTGTGATTCATTACCATATGGTATTTACTCTTTGAGAAAAATCGGTGGGCATATTGTAAAAAAAAAAGTATCATATATAGAAAGAAAGCAGCTTGATTATTCAGTCTTTATTCACAGAAGCTGAGCCGATAATCTTGTTCCATGGTGAGTAACAAGGAAGTGTTACAGCAATACATAGCTCTTGTGGAACGGGATAGCCAATGTATGTTTGTGTGACATGCATCTGTATACATATACATATGTATCTATCTCTGTATATGTGTGTATAAATATATGTATATAAAGATAGACAATACATATATGTATGTATATATGTATATCTCTATGTACATACCTCTCTTTCTATACACACAAATACTTATATATACGGACTTGTATATATTCACTCATATATACACTCACGTATATATTTATTGCTATATACATACATGCATAATAATATATATATGTATATATATGTATGTATATATGTATTCGTGTGTGTACAGATAGGTAGATGCATATATGTATATATATATATATGTACATTCTCTCTCTCTCTCTCTCTCTCTCTCTCTCTATATATATATATATATATATATATATATATATAGACTCACGAGGGGCGCTCAATAAATGTTTCCCATGACCCCCTTTCCATGTTAATACTCTCTCTACTTAAGTTCCACCAAAAGTGACACACTTTTCCCATCGTTTTATGCAGCTGTGGACTCCTCGGTCGTAGAAGTCCGCAGGTTGCATTAGAATCCATGAGGTGATTTTAGAAATCAGTGTCTCATCCGTGTCACCCTCCAAAAAATACCTCATGGACGGAAAGGGGTGAAAGTCAGGTGGTGGAGGGTCGGGAGAAAAAGAAAGATGAGGTGAAATGTCGTAGCCACGGGACTGCGCTTCCATCTCGAGTTGTGAAGAGGGATGTTGTCTAGTGGGAGACGAACACCTTTGGTCAAATACATATGTATTTATATATATATATATATATATATATATATATATATATATAAATTTACACACATATATATTAGTATATATATATATATATATATATATACACACACACATATATATATGTATATATGTATACACTAATATCAATATGCATGTATACATATACACACACACGCATATATACATATATACATATACATATATATCATACTGTTAATCGCTACAGATGTTAAACCTGTTATGTATTTTATATAATATAATTATATAATCTAATTTGATTCCATTTGTTACAATGGATATTCTTGGTGTGATATGCTGTCTGTTTCATTTTGCTTCTAAGTTATCCCCTGTGTGCAAGGAATGGCCGGTGTTACCATCCACTGACGGCGAAGGATTTCAACGCAGGTCAGTAAGATTGCTAGACGAGATTGTTACTGCTGCACCACACACACTATTGAAATACATATTACAGTGTATTAATTGAGATGGAGATTACTTTTAGTCAATTGGTTCAGTGCCTACAATAAAGAATTCATTTACATACCTATGTCTTAATAATAATAACTCCTAAAATGTTGAACATTTTAATAAATGTGATAGTCCAAAAGTAGCCTATACAAGATCTATTTTATCATTTTAAGCTCGACCTGGCTTTTCTATATTTTGTATACACACACACACACACACACACACACACACATATATATATATATATATATATATATATATATATATATATATCTACACACACACACTCATGCACATAAAAGTACATACATTTATAAACCTAAAATTTCTTGGCTTGCGGTCTAAACATAGCAGAAGAGAAAAGAAAAAGAAAATTAAAATAGGAAGAAGCATAAAACAAAGAAATACGAACAATTAAATCACAAAAAATACAAAAAAAAATCGGTGCAGAAAGAAAAAAAGAAAAAAAGAAAAAAAAAGGAAAAACGAAAAGCAAAAGAAGAAAATAAAAGAGAAAGCGATAGAGAGAAACAACCTAAAATTAATACCAAAACAGTGACACATACATATATATGTATATATATACATATATGTTTCTATTTTTGTTTTTCCTTTGTAATTCTCTTGAGTGTATCTATATATATATGCTATAAATATAATATATGTATATGTTTATAAACATATGTATATATACATATAAAAACACACATATATATGCACACATACACACACATATGTATATACGTGTTTGTGTACATATGTATATATATATATATATATATATATATATATATATATATGTGTGTGTGTATGTATATATATATTTATTTTTATATATGCTGTAGTACATATATATGTGTATATATATATTATATATATGTTTGTGTATTATTTATATACACAAACATCTGTGTATGTATATATATGTTTACATATACATATAAACATACTGTCTATCTATCTGTCTAATATTTATTTTTTCCGTTCCTTCGGTGTTCTTCACTCTGCTTACGTTTTCGTTTTCCTGTGTCAAACATCGGCCGTGTATTGCAAAGAATAGCGTAATTTTTTAGGAAGGGTATGTATATATGTATATGTATACACACACAGATATATATGTATATAAATATATAAACATGTATATATATAAATATATATATATATATATATATATGTGTGTTGGCAAATATCTATTCATAACACACATTCATAGAGTTTTGTGTGCGAGTTTAATCTGTATAATGCTCTACATCGAAAAAGGTGTAAATTAAAATATGTGTCGATCTAGAGATTTTATTCAGGATTATCGAACTGGTAATATTGTTATGATGAATAATACACCGCCACAATGACAGGTTGAGTGCAATATAGGCTGCTCTCGACTCTTCATAGCTTTTATACACCCCATGTTGAGGATTGGGTTCCCTTGTATTTCCTTGAAACACGACGCCTTGAATATTCTTGTTTTTTTAGAAATCTATTTCATGTCATAGTTGCATTAGGTATGTGTGTGTGTGTGTGCATATATACATATATGCATAATACACATAAATATGTACATGTATATATATATTCATATGTGTATATATATGTATATATATACATGTATATATATATATGTATATATACATGTATATATATATGTATATATACATGTATATATACATACATATGAACGTGTATAAATGTATGTGTTAGTGCATACATATAGATAGATTTAAAGGTAAATATACAGATCCATATATATATATATATATATATATACATATATATATATATATATATGTATATACATATAGTTAGATAGAAAGATGTATAAACATACTTATCCATATATAAATATATGTACGGAATTCATACATATACCCATAATATATATGTATGTATGTATGTATGTGTCCGTAAATATAGACATATATATAAGCATACTTACGTACATACACATACATATATACATATATGAATATTAGTATATATACATATATGTATATATATATTGTATGTATATATATAAAAATATAAATAGATATAAATATGTATATTGCTGCAAGCCCAGGTAGCTTGCGAGGTGGTTTACCCCTGAGTTAAATGGTTCAGTTACCCGGGCTGCTGTCGCGACCTTGCCATAACCCCGACATGCGCGTGAAGGGGTCGTGGTGAGGAGGCTGAGGAGAGAGGAGGATTTGCTGGACAAACACCACCATTGGGCTTTTGGTGCGATATTTTTGCATTATTGTCATTTTCTTGGTTTGGGTTGAATTAGGATTACGATTAGGACTAGGGCGATTATTCTGAGAAATATACGGTAATGTTATTGTATATAAATGATAGTAAATAGTGATTAAATGTAAAGAACTTGTTTACTCTTTTCATGCTCACCTCTACAAGTATGAATAAGAATTATAAAGGAAATCATGAATAAGGATTGTCAATGAAAGCATGAATAAGGATTATAAATGAATACCTACCGATCTTAATACTTTTCTGAAATCTTAATTATATAATTATGGAAAATTAATAAAAGAAATAAATGAATCAAATCTCACACTTCACTCGCTTGTCTTTATTATGGATCGGTAGCCCACGTATCAGGCCAAGATAATATTAAGCACTGGCCACCTAGCTTGTTCAGAGCACTAAACAGGCTTACGTACTTACTTACAGGCACAAATAATATATATAAGCATACATATACATATATATACAGAATCCACATAATATATACCCACATATATACATATATATGTACATATATTTGCATATACATGGATATATACATATATATACATATATATACATATATATACATATATATACATATATATACATATATATACATATATATACATATATATACATATATATACATATATATACATATATATACATATATATACATATATATACATATATATACATATATATACATATATATACATATATATACATATATATACATATATATACATATATATACATATATATACATATATATACATATATATACATATATATACATATATATACATATATATACATATATATACATATATATACATATATATACATATATATACATATATATACATATATATACATATATATACATATATATACATATATATACATATATATACATATATATACATATATATACATATATATACATATATATACATATATATACATATATATACATATATATACATATATATACATATATATACATATATATACATATATATACATATATATACATATATATACATATATATACATATATATACATATATATACATATATATACATATATATACATATATATACATATATATACATATATATACATATATATACATATATATACATATATATACATATATATACATATATATACATATATATACATATATATACATATATATACATATATATACATATATATACATATATATACATATATATACATATATATACATATATATACATATATATACATATATATACATATATATACATATATATACATATATATACATATATATACATATATATACATATATATACATATATATACATATATATACATATATATACATATATATACATATATATACATATATATACATATATATACATATATATACATATATATACATATATATACATATATATACATATATATACATATATATACATATATATACATATATATACATATATATACATATATATACATATATATACATATATATACATATATATACATATATATACATATATATACATATATATACATATATATACATATATATACATATATATACATATATATACATATATATACATATATATACATATATATACATATATATACATATATATACATATATATACATATATATACATATATATACATATATATACATATATATACATATATATACATATATATACATATATATACATATATATACATATATATACATATATATACATATATATACATATATATACATATATATACATATATATACATATATATACATATATATACATATATATACATATATATACATATATATACATATATATACATATATATACATATATATACATATATATACATATATATACATATATATACATATATATACATATATATACATATATATACATATATATACATATATATACATATATATACATATATATACATATATATACATATATATACATATATATACATATATATACATATATATACATATATATACATATATATACATATATATACATATATATACATATATATACATATATATACATATATATACATATATATACATATATATACATATATATACATATATATACATATATATACATATATATACATATATATACATATATATACATATATATACATATATATACATATATATACATATATATACATATATATACATATATATACATATATATACATATATATACATATATATACATATATATACATATATATACATATATATACATATATATACATATATATACATATATATACATATATATACATATATATACATATATATACATATATATACATATATATACATATATATACATATATATACATATATATACATATATATACATATATATACATATATATACATATATATACATATATATACATATATATACATATATATACATATATATACATATATATACATATATATACATATATATACATATATATACATATATATACATATATATACATATATATACATATATATACATATATATACATATATATACATATATATACATATATATACATATATATACATATATATACATATATATACATATATATACATATATATACATATATATACATATATATACATATATATACATATATATACATATATATACATATATATACATATATATACATATATATACATATATATACATATATATACATATATATACATATATATACATATATATACATATATATACATATATATACATATATATACATATATATACATATATATACATATATATACATATATATACATATATATACATATATATACATATATATACATATATATACATATATATACATATATATACATATATATACATATATATACATATATATACATATATATACATATATATACATATATATACATATATATACATATATATACATATATATACATATATATACATATATATACATATATATACATATATATACATATATATACATATATATACATATATATACATATATATACATATATATACATATATATACATATATATACATATATATACATATATATACATATATATACATATATATACATATATATACATATATATTGTTCATAGCCATGGTCGTGGTCCTGTCCTGCTTCATGGGATCTGCTCTCGCCATGCCTGAGCCCTATGCCCTCGCTGACGCTGACTTTGTGACAGAGGCCACCTAAATGCCCCCCCCCCCCCCTAACACAACCATACCCACTTCGAAAAGCTTTTCCCCTGACACAAAGCAAACACGGAGTGCAGTGTAAAAGGCCTCATTGCCCCCAATAAGGGCTTATCTTTATTTCGCCCTTTGCTTACGTCTGTAAAAGTACCGATGCCACTGTGGAAACTAGTGGAAACTGAATTTTCTACTTTCGTCCGTAATGCCTTCTTAACGATACTAGCTTAACACTCAAAATGTATCTCACAAATGAAATGGAATTGTTTCTTCTTTCCAAATTAAAAGGTGTGCAAAAACAGTCTTTGTTTCATTTTCTTATACGACATTACTGGGTTATAACAATCCTATTATCAGCATGACGTATATCTATTAAAGAAGCCCTGAGGAAAAATCCGGAGCTGGAGTCCCTAAGTTCATTGTCGTTTTTTACCTCGTTCTTGTAATTCCTACGACGTTGTAATGAACCTTTTTTTTCAATATAATTTGAACTGTAAACAAATAAACGAATATTACCTTGTTTTACCCTTCCCCCCCCAAGTAGCATTAAGGCCTTTCTTTTTAAGCCATTATTTACTTTTATTATATCTGCTCAATTTTTAGTGTGGAAATGATTTCATCTATGTGTATTTTTATTTTGCGGCTTTTCTTACATATAAAATTCATATTTCAATGTTTAACAATCAAGTTTGATTAGAAAACTACACGAAGATTGTTGAGAAGCTGTCAGATCATTTTTTCTTTTTTTTTTTTTTTTTTTTTTTTTTTCTTTTTTTCTTTTTATTACCAACCTCCGCTGGCCTGACCTGATGTGCAGGGGTCACGCGATAACATGAAACGACTTGCCGGACATTTCCCTAGCTTCTGAGACACTATTAATATGCGCAGGCAGTGCTTCTCTAAGCCAGATTCGAGGACGGAAGACTTCAACGGGGCATTGATTTGATACATTAATCAGGGAGACAAAAAACACACCTTTTAAGTACTCATTGCAGTGTGACAATTTTTGTGTATTCGACTCGCTGTGGAACACCTGTGTAACACATTGTAGAGATAAGTGTTGTGTTTTGTATTAGAAATATCACTATTGCAATTGTAATACTGTTATATATACGAAGCCGTGATTTTAGTAAATGTTTAAAATGTTCTGTCAGTCCTTTTATGTTACCTTTTATCTCATTAAGGAGTTGCACCCAGGCTTCTTCTTATACATATTTATGGTTTTATTTTATGTTCGTACACTGAGTTAACATGCCATCACAGAAAATGGGGGAACTGTAAAGGAAAACGGGGCAGCTTAGTGTTTGAAAACCCTCAGTGTTTTGGTGTTAAATGTAAGATTTTGATTTCTCTTAAGGGTTCCATTTTATCTTATTTTAGTTCATTCACTCTATGCTTTTAGTTCTGACCTTTTATTTTGCTTTTCCATGCCATATTTACCCCTGGCCCACCGCGCCTTCGGAGGGTTCTTACCGCTCCGACACGAAAAGCCCCGTTAACAAGCCCCGTTTACCCCGCTTGCATTCACTACAACGCCGCTGATGCCGAACTGTAATGGTCTTTGCCGTTTCTTTGGACTCATCAGCTGCGTCGAGAGAGGGAGCTTGCTGCATGGACAACAGCTTTCACCCAGTGAGTCAATAATCACTGAGTCAATAGTCCCAAAGTCGATATCGATTGATGGTGGCCAGGTCATATATGTGTGTGTGTGTGTGTGTGTGTGTGTGTGTGTGTGTGTGTGTGTGCACATATTTAATTAGAATTCAAAATAACACAATGTAAATGTGTAATTTTCTGAGCTGATGACTTGGCCGTCAATGCTATCAGGATGTGGCGGATTACAGGTTAATAAAGTTAAAAATTATGCAATTGGTTTTAAGATTAAATATCATTCTAAAATGCTTGCACCAAGAAGAGATCAGCTTTAAATCAATGTTCAATTGAGTGGCAGCATCTGGTCCACTTTGAGGGTCATGGACGCGGGAAAATAAGAATGTCATTAGCATATGCCATGACTGGAAGAAATTCCTCGCCACATATCAGTGTTATAAATGATAAAAAGAAGTGACCCCAGAACACTGCCTTTGGGAACTATCTATAGTACCACATTGTCTAATAAAAAATCTGATAAAATATAAATTGGGTCATTGATTCTTACATACCTGAGTTTAAAAAAGGAAATACTTATGGCTGACTTCATCAAGGGCAGAAGAAAAGTCTTGGGAAACAATCAGAATGGCTAAAATGCAGAGTTCCCTTAGCCACCATATCCCATTACCTTGCCAGGCACAGCGTAGGATTTACAGGAACTGAATGTAAGGAAGCCACGGGGAGAAGGAGACTAGAAAGCCTTATGGAATGCAAGGCATCTAGCTATGACGCAATAATTAAAAACCCACATTTAATTTAAAAGATTAAAGACGAAAGAAGCAGAAGAGCAGGCATGGAATGAGCTATGGGAGGTTGAGCACACTTATTTGCTCACTGTTTAGGCATAATATATATATATATATGCATGATATATATAATTATATATATTTATATTTAGGCATAATATATATACATATATTTGTACATATACGCATGTTTCCGTACACAAACACGCCCACACACACATATATAGTGTGTATGTGTATATCTCTCTATATACATATATTTGTGTATTGTATATACATATTCTATGTGTGTGTTATATAAATGTAAATATATATATTTATATATATATATATATATATTTATGTATGTATGCATATCATATATTATATGTATGTACATATTCATGTATATATATTGTATATATGTGTCTGTGTAATATATATACATACATACACACATATATATATATATATATATATTCACAATTCACAATAGAATCATGAGATCAAAGTTAATAAAACCGGTTAACGTTTGGCATCCACTCGGGGCAAAGGTCTTCACCTGACAAAACCAAAAGGTTCTTCGAAAGAAGGCGCCGTCCTAGCCCTTGCGAGGGAGTTCGCGACATAGAAGCGAATTATATATATATATATATAATATATATTTGTGTGTGTGTGTTTGTGACTGTATGTAGGCAGCTATATATATACCTACTTAAATACATATGTATATGTATGTATATACATATGTTTTCGTATAATTATACATACAGATATATTTATATATATTTATAAATATATGTGTATTAAATATACGCATATATGCAGAATTATATATATACATATATATATATACATATATATATATATATATATATATATATATATATATATATATGCTGTATATATGTACATATATACATATTGTTTATATATACATATATACCTACATAGATATATATATATATATATATATATATATATATATATACATATATACCTACATAGATATATATATACATATATATGTGTATGTATATATATGTATATATATACATATATACCTACATAGATATATATATACATATATATGTGTATGTATATATATGTATATATATATATATATATATATATATATATATATATGCGCGCATGTGTCTATTTCTTCTTTTTTTGTCTTTTTTATATATACATATACATATATTCATGCATTTACTTACTTATATATGTATATATCTGTGTATATATATACATATGTTTACACACACACACACAGACATATATATATATATATATATATATATATATACATATACATATACATATGTTTACACACACACACATGCACACACACACAGACATATATATATATATATATATATATATATGTATATCTACATATATATGCATATATATAACATATATATAGTATTTATATAAACATATATATAAACATATATATACACAAATTTATATAAATATATATATATACATATATACATATAAATAGTATATTTATGTGTATGTATATATGTATATATGTATTTATATAAATGTGTGTATATATATGTATATATATATTTATATACATTTGTGTATATATATGTATATATATATTTATATAAATTTGTGTATATATATGTATAGATATATTTATATAGATTTGTGTATATATATGTATATATACATTTATATAAATTTGTGTATATATATGCATGTATATATTTATATAAATTTGTGTATATATATGTGTATATATACATATGTGTATATATATACATATGTGTATATATATACATATGTGTATGTATATACATATGTATATATATATATATATATATATATATATATATATAAATCCACGGTGAAGGTAATACATAAAGAAGTAGACATACTTGGAATACACCAATCTATATTATATTTGTCTTTCACTATGGACAATCTTTCCTATATACAAAAAACAGTAAATGAGAGAAATGAACAGCTATTTAAGAAAGCAGTTTTCTATGTCCACTTTTTATCCAAGTAAGGGAAAATCAGTACACAAGATCGCCCAATGTTTTGATGTCGTTGTGGCTAACAAATGCTGTTCCTGTTGCGTTTGAGAGACCTGGCACTGGATTTATACTAAATTTAAATAACCTATTATTGGTGTTCTCCCTTACCCCGTGTTAACTAAAAGAAGAGCGTTTTCTTGACACATTTGCTGTAGAGAATATAGTACAGTAGTTCGTTCTCTTTGTCAAAAAACTGGTGAGTATCATATCATGGGCTTATCTTGTGTGTGTGTGTGTGTGTAAATATATATATATATATATATGTGTGTGTGTGTGTGTGTGTGTGTTTGTGTGTGTGTGTGTGCGCGCGCGCGCATTTGCGCCTTTATATGTACAGTAGAATTGACATAATAGATTCATTTAGAAACTATATTACTATATATAAGGGCATACTTGTATGTGTATCTGTAAACTCAAACACAATAACATAGATAAGAAAAGGAAACAGTCACAATGAGAAATGAAACAGAGTCGTAACGATTCGTACCGCCAAGACCTCCTCGTCAGACGAACAAACAAACCGGAAATAGACAAACAGCGCCAAGAAGCTCAACCCGAACACAGCGAAGCAATGTCAAGGTCAATAAAACCGGCTCGTGTTGTGTGACAGGGCGAAAATGTTCCTACTTCTTGGAGTGTTTGTTTTGTTTTTGCTTTATCTTTACTTTCTTCTTCTTTATCATTTTCTCCCTTCTTTTTTCTGCTATGATGGATACAATAGTTTTATTTCTGTACTGTTATTAGGAATATAAAGGTATGATACGTCGGATTTAGAAGGCTCTCTTAACTCAATCCTCAGCTGATGATGATTATGTCTTGTTAAAAAAAAGTTCTACTTAATGATTGCTTGTTAATATTGCATCTGTGGGATGCTATAGAATCAAACTTTCATAGTACCCATCTCCATCTATTTGTGTATTTTTGTATCTGTCTATCTACCTATCTATTTATCTTTCGCTCTCTCTTGCAGATTTCTCGTTTCTTTTCTTATTTTCTGCTCCCCCTTTCTCTTTCTCCATTCTCTATGTATGTCTATCTATATACAGTATCTCTCTATCTATCTCTGTTCCTCTCTCTTTCTTTCTCTCTCCCTCCTTCCCTCTCCCCTTCTCTCTCTCTCTCTCTCTCTCTCTCTCTCTCTCTCTCTCTCTCTCTATCTCTCTCTCTCTCTCTCTCTCTCTCTCTCTCTCTCTCTCTCTCGGATATATTAAGATTCAAGAATATATACCTTATCTATATTATCATGGTTAGTGAGACTTCTTCTTATTCTTGGTATATTCATTTTTCTGTAAAATCTAATTTGCTTTCACATTATATTCTAGAAATTGTCGACCCTAACTAACATGCGAGAGTAATCTTAACTATATCTGAATATATGTTAATTAATCAGGCAGAAATGCGTAATTCTAAAAAATTATTTTTGAAATTTCATTCACAGTTCTTGCTTTGCCAAACCATTCGTTTTCATCCATACCTTTTATTCAACACGTACCAGAATAACCTCCCTTACTTAAGACAATCCCAACATAATAGATGATAACAAAAGAGAAGTCTGGTCCCATTTAAAGTCAAAGGGAAGCAGTATTATATGGTATGTGGTTAGAGAAAAAAATCCACTCGAAGGTACGGGAAATTGACCCTCCGTCTTCTGAATTGTAGCCATAAAAATCATTTCGTTTTTTTCGGGGAGTAATGATGAATAAAAAGAAAAAAAAAAAGAAAAAAATAGGAGAGAAAGAGTGAGTAAGAGAGAGAGAGAGATAGAAAGAGTGAGTAAGTCAGTGAGTGAGTCAGTGAGTGAGTGAGAGAGTAAGTGAGAGAGAGAGGGAGAGGGAAAAGAGAGAGAGTCAGAGTGAGAGATACAGAGAGAGATAGAGAGACAGACCGAGAGCGAGAGAGAGAGAGAGAACTGTCCCATGAATAAAAGTGACCTCCGATCTGTACCAGAGATCAAGTTCAAGGTCAAACCGGATCATGTGAGAAAATTTCATTTATCTTTCTATATCGTATCCGTTATCTCTAGCACAAGTGTTATCGTCGTTAGTGTTATCAATATTGTTCCTAATATGAGTTGCATTGATTTTTTTTTTTTTTTTCATCGTAATTTAACCATTATCATTGCCGTTAGGGTTATTATAAGCGTTCTTTGTATTTTGTTGTTATCATCAATGTCGTTAATACTAGTACTCTCATTACCATTATCGCTGTTATTATCTATACCGTTATTCATTATTACGTAACTATCTATTTATTTGCTGTGACGCCCTCCCTCTCTTTCTCCTCTTTCTTCTTGTTCTCATACTTTAATGTTGATCATAATGTTCTTATTTCATATTTCTTGCTTTATATCGCTTCACTAAAATATCTTCGGAAGTGGGGATAAAAAAAGAAAAGAAAAAAGGCACTCGGAAGACCATAGACAAGGAAGAGGAGGAAGTAGAAGAAAACAGAGGAGGAAGAGGAGGAAGAAAGGAGGGGAAGGAAGCGGAGGAGGATAGGATGAAGAATGAAGGAAGAAGAGGAATAGGAGGAGAATAAAACTAATTTATGTAATAGTTACTACTACAAATTTGATTTAGGTAATGATTTCTGCGATAGCGTGGACGCACTGAGAGACACACCATAATACGCAGGATTAGACTTGCTGGGCAAAATCGGTTATATTTACTCTTAATTCCCAGACTGGATTTATCATATTTACTGATCTGAACGAGGGTTCGAATCTGAACGGGAAATGCACACACATATACATACATACTTGAACATCACCACAGACATATACATACATTCATACATATATATACATACAAACATACATGCATGTCTATTTACATACGGAGATGCTTATATATCTGTAATTATGTTTTACTATACATCTATATACCCAGACACACAAACACACACATAATACTCTCACTACTTCACCGATTTGTTATTGAACACATGGAGATTTATACCATCAAAACCCACTCAGTATTCTTTAGCATTATTTTCGTAATATCAGAAATATCAGTAATGAAATTCAAGTTAATGCTGCAATGACACTAAGGTTAAATGTCGAAAAGACCATCTCATTTAGGATTTTATTCTTACAGCAAGTTGACCGTAAAGCATAAATCGTACATTGGTATACAAAGTCACTGGAATGAGATATATTGTTACATTTTGGGAATTATTTTCAAGAGAGAAAAGTGAATCCTTGTTTTCACCAGTGGTGGTGGTAGTGATGGTGGTGGGGGTAGTGGTGGTAGTGTGGGTAGTAGTGCCTGCGTCTAAAGAACCAGGGGTCAGCCGCGGGGTCAGCCACGGGGTCAGCAACAGGGAAGGGGTCAGGCATGGCACGAGCTGAACCCAGGAGGCCAGAGAGGGCCACAACTAGGGCCATCAACATTGAAATCTGCAATATTGAACAAATGATTTCGAAATTCGGTGGAAATATGCAAATATATTCAGTAATTATCCTTTGACATAAAGAAACCAATCACGACTTCTAGATACACAAGAAGTATCCTCGACTCACCAGCTTCATCCTGGAGGCGAGAGAAAGAGTCGTTTTCGTGCCTCTGGGAAGGACAATATGCCCTTCCTGGCTCTGGGTTCGCCTTATATATCCCCCAGACGTGGACGGGAAGAGGGGGCGGGGCGGGAAGTCCTTTCTTCACGGGGAACCACCTCTCCTTCTGCTATATATCCTTATTTTGTTTATCCTATTATATATATTTTCACCATAGTTATTTGCATCTTTGATACTTTTTTGTTTTTCTTTATTGGTAGTCAGTTCCCATATCTGTTTCTTTCTTTTTCTTGCCATACTTAGTCAATATTTTCTTTTTGTTATTATTGATTTTGTCACTAGTATTATTGATATCATATTCCCTATTATTTTTATTATTATCATTATTATTATCATTATCAGTATTATTGTTATTGTAGTTGTTATTGCTATTACTTTCATGATTATCACTTTTATTACCATTCTTTTATTGTCATTTTTACTATCATTATTATTAGCATTGTTATCACTGTTATTATCATTAGCAGGAGAAGACACCAGAGAGTAAGTAAAAGAAGGAGAAAAAGATAACGTCAAAGATATCGCTGATAACAACGAATGAAAACATAGAAGTAGAAATAGAGAAGGTAACTGATAATGAATATCTAACAGATTTTTTTAAAAATAAGATATTAATTAAAATTCTGAAAAAAAACAGAAAATATATAATAATTTTGTACAAGTCATATGTCAAAGATTCTCGTAATAATAAGTTTCACGAAATTATTCATAAATTTAATTCAAGTTAATACAGAGCCACTTGCAAGTTCGATCTCAGCCTAAAGGTCAAGTTGGGAATTCTGGGAAAAGACTTTGTTGTTGCATTTTGATGTTGCATATTTTTTTGTTGTTATATATTTCTTGTTGCATATGTGCTGTATATTTGATGTTCCATATTTTGTTGTTGTTGTATATTTGTTCGTAGATATTTTTTGCTGTTGCATATTTTTCATATTGTATATTTGTTATTGCATATTTGATGTTGGATATCATTGTTGTATATTTGTTACTGTTCCATATGTTGTGTAATTATTGTTGCATATTGTTTCTGTATATTTGTTGCTTTGTATATTTGTTGTTGCATATTTGTGTTGTATACTTGCAGTTGCATATTGTTTCTGTATATTTGTTGCATATTTTTGCTGTTGCATTTTTTTTTTTTTTTACATTTATTATTTGTTATCTTCTTTTGAACGTTTGAACATAAATATATGTGTATATATATATATGTATATATATATATATATATATATACGTCCTTTGTTTTATTAAGGTATATTTATTGCACTGAACGTGTAAAAAAATTGCTTTCTCTCTTTCTTTCTCTCTTTAGCTCTTTCCCTCTATGTCTCTGTCCTTCTCTCTCTTTCTCTCTCTCTTTCTCCTCTCTTTCTCTCTCTTTCTGTCTCTCCTCTTTCTCTCTCTCTCCTTTTACTCAGTGTAGTTTCATTGCAAGCGTCGTATTGTACTTAGAGCTAGCATTTATTCGCTTCATACTAGTTTATTCATAATCAAAAACAAAACTATCACTATGAGAATAACTCATAACAACTATTATTAATCAAAATTACCGGTATCATTACTGTCATAACTTGCATAATTATTATCGCTAATTCATACTATTACTACTACTATTTCCATTATCCAAATCTCCACTCAATAGTTTGTTCAGATTATGTAATCAAGACAGACGAGGGGGAGGGGGGGGGGTAAACGAAGCAGGAGAGGTAGTTCCCCGCGACTACGGAAGGAGGAATTCCCGCCCCGCCTCCTCTTCCCCGTCCACGCCTGGGGGGTATATAAGGCGGGCCAGAAGCAGGAAAGGCATATTGTCCTTTTCAGAGGCACGGAAGCGACTCTTTCTCTCGCCCCCAAGATGAAGCTGGTGAGTCGAGGATACTTCTTGTGCATCTAGAAGTCGTCTATTTTTGGTTTCTTATATCGAATGATAATTACTGAATGTATCTGCATATTTCCACTGAATTTCGAAAACGTTTAACACTATTGTACAATTTTGCAGATTTCGATGTTGATGGCCCTCGTTGTGGCCCTCTCTGGCCTCCTGGGTTCAGCTCGTGCCATGCCTGACCCCTTCCCTGTTGCTGACCCCGTGGCTGACCCCGCGGCTGACCCCTGGTTCTTTAGACGCAGGCACTACTACCCACACTACCACCACTACCCCCACCATCATCACTACCGCCACTGGTGAAAACGGGGATTCCGAAAATGTAGCGCAGTATACTTGGTTCCGTTGAACTTACGCATCCATATATGATTTATGTATTTCGACCATCTTGCCTTGAAAATAAAACCCTGAAATAGGCGTGCTTTTTGACATATGACCTTAATATCATTAAATAAATAGGCTTGAATTCTACACTAAGCTTGTATTTTTATCTCTGATGCCACCAAAATGTTAATGTTGAAAATACTGTGTGAATATGGCTGATATAAGTATACTCACGAGCAAATCAAGGAACTCATGAGGAATCCATTCATATATATATATATATGTGTGTGTGTGTATGTGTGTGGGTAAATAGATAGACAGTTATATTACCTGACTGATTGGTAGTTATTGACGCATGTTTTTATATATGTATGTATGGATGTGTGTGTAATTTTACAAACTGTACATGCACTAATTATCAGAGATAAATGATGTAGCTTTTGTAATACTGAAAGAGCATTTCCCGATTGGGTTCGAACCCTCACTCAAATAAAGTAAATGTAAAAATTCTGGTCTGCAAACTGAGTAAATGTTCCTGATTTCGTCTAGTAAGTCTAATGATGCGTATCTCTGAATATGTCAACGCTGTAACAAAAATCATTACATAATCTTTTACGTAAACAAGTTAAGCTTTTACGCAAACAGCTTTTCAAGATAACTTATATATATTTCACAATACCCTTCCCCTCCTCCTGCTCCTCTTCCTCTCTCCTTCTCTTCCTCCTTCTCTTCTCCCCCCCCCCCCCTCTTTCTACTCCTCTTCTTACTCTCTACTTCCTCTTTCCCCTTTTTCCTCTTCCTTTTCCTCCTCCTAACCCTCCTCCTTCCCCTCTTTCCTCTCAGCCTCATCTTTCTTAATTTTTTCCTCTTTACCTTCGTCGTAAATTGTCATACTATCATCTACGCCTTTTTCCGCCATCATTGCGACGCTTACATATCGAGAATTAGAAATTAATAATATAATTTAAGGCTTATGAAAAGGAAGAAGGGAAAGGGCGTGAATAGGGAGGCAGATCGTCACAGCTGATGATTGGAGAGTTACTAAATTATAGTAATGATAGTAAGAACATCGATGATTTTAATGATACTGATACTAATACTAGTGATAGAAACATTGATGCTAATAGCAGTGATAACAGAAGGATATTGGTTATAACACTAACGATAATGGTAATAATTAAAAAACATTACGTTATGACAAATAGACAAAATATGAAAGTACTACTCCCTTAATGGGAAAATTCACATTCTTATGAACAACAATGATCATAACGAGAAAAACATTGATAACAAAAGGTTATGGATTATAACTCTAACGGTAATGATAATAATAAAAATACATTATGTTATGACAAAAAGACAGAAAAAGACATGAAAGTAATGCTCCCTTAATAGGAAAATACATACTCTTATTAACAAGAATAATCATAAAACTAACGAGGAGAACAGTCGTGTTAATAAGGACACTCGATTTGGTACATTGGATAAGGAAAAGGGAACAACTACCGCAAACAACACCAAGAATGTGAAGGCTTTATCATTTTATAGCAAAGGTTTCACTGTATCTTGCTTGTGCGTATATGTGCGTCTCCGGTGTGCGTATAAGGTGTACGAGTATGTCCTTTTGTTTCGCCTCCAACCCGTTCGGATGGCAGGTTCGACTCAAACAAACCATCATGTCAACCATCGTCGGTGGTTGCCATTCTGTGGTTTGCCATTCCACTCCGTGCTCCACACCTCAACACTTTGTGAGCACGTCGGTCTTTCATCTTATTTATTTACATTAATTGGTGAATTCCGTGAAGTATGAACTTAATAATTGTGAAGTGATGAGAGAAGTGACGTGAGGAAAATAACTGCAAATTTACACTACTTACCTTGTGGAGTATTCCCCTTCTGCTATATATTTTTAATATTGTTATCCTATTATATATGTTTTACCATAGTTATCTACATCTTTGTTCCTTTTTTTTTTTTTTTTTCTTTTAGTGGTGAAAATTTTCCTACTGTAAGAGATGCACTCTGTTCCCATATCTGCTCTTTTTTTTCTTGTCAAACCTTGTCATTATTTTCCTTTTGTTATGCAAATAACAAAATAATGAAAATATCTAATATTTTTTAATAAGTCATAAGTCTAAGATTTTCTTCTCGTAATAATAACTTTCGAAATTATTCAATTCAATTCAAGTGTATACAAAGCCAATTCGATCTCAGCCTCAGGTCAACTTGGGAACTCTGTGTAAATAATCTTAGTTCTCGTCCCTGCCGCTGTTATTGCATAGTTGATGTTGCATATTTTTGTTGTTGAATATTTTCTGTTGCATATTTTGTTGTATGTTTGTTGTGCATATTTTTGTTGTATTTTTCTTGTTCCATAATTGTTGTATATTTGTTGTTGTATAATTGTGCTTTTTCAGTATGTGTTGTTGCATATATTATTGTTGTTTATTTGTTGCTGTTGCATAATGTTGCTGTATATTTGTTGTTTTGTATATCTGTTGCATTTTTTATTTGTTGTTTATTGTTGCTTTATATTTGTAGCATATTATTGTGGTTTTGTTCTTGTTACATGTCATTTGTTATCTTCTTTTGAACGTTTGAAGATATGTCTTTTGTTTTATTGAAGTATATTTATTTAGAAATATTACCTTCTTAAATACGATGCTCTGCTTTGAACATATGTGATTTGTTATCTCTCTGTCCCTTTGTTTCTCTCTTTCTCTGTGTCTCTGTGTCTGTCCTCTCTCTCTCTCTCTCTTCTGTCTCTCTCTTTCTCTCTCTCTCTTTACTTTTACTCACTGCAGTTTCACTACATTCGTCGTTTTGTACTTAAAGCTAGCATTTATTCGCTTCATACTAGTTTATTCATAATCAAAAACAAAACTATCACTATGAGAATAACTCATAACAACTATTATTAATCAAAATTACCGGCATCAATACTGCCATAACTTGCCCTATTATTATCGCTAATTCTTACTATTACTACTACTATTTCCATTATCCAAATCTCCACTCAACAGTTTGTTCAGATTATGTAATCAAGACAGACGAGGGGGGGGGGGGGTAAACGAAGCAGGAGAGGTAGTTCCCCGCGACTACGGAAGGAGGAATTCCCGCCCCACCTCCTCTTCCCCGTCCACGTCTGGGGGGTATATAAGGCGGGTCAGAAGCAGGAAAGGCATATTGTCCTTTTCAGAGGCACGGAAGCGACTCTTTCTCTCGCCCCCAAGATGAAGCTGGTGAGTCGAGGATACTTCTTGTGTATCTAGTCATTCCTTTACTTTCTTTTGTCGATTGATAATTACCGAATGTATCTGCATATTTCCACTGAAATTCGAAAACGTTTAACACTGTTGTACAATTTTGCAGATTTCGATGTTGATGGCCCTCGTTGTGGCCCTCTCTGGCCTCCTGGGTTCAGCTCGTGCCATGCCTGACCCCTTCCCTGTTGCTGACCCCGTGGCTGACCCCGCGGCTGACCCCTGGTTCTTTAGACGCAGGCACTACTACCCTCACCACCACCACTACCCCCACCACCATCACTACCACCACTGGTGAAAACGGGGATTCCGAAAATGTAGCGCAGTATACTTGGTTCCGTTGAACTTACGCATCCATATATGATTTATGTATTTCGACCATCTTGCCTTGAAAATAAAACCCTGAAATAGGCGTGCTTTTTGACAAATGACCTTAATATCATTAAATAAATAGGCTTGAATTCTACACTAAGCTTGCATTTTTATCTCTGATGCCACCAAAATGTTAATGTTGAAAATACTGTGTGAATATGGCTGATATAAGTATACTCACGTGCAAATCCAGGAACTCATGAGGAATCTATTCATATATACATATATGTGTATGTGTGTGGGTAAATAGATAGACAGTTATATTGCCTGACTGATTGTTAGTTATTGACACATGTTTTATATATGTATGTATGGATGTGTGTGTAATTTTACAAATTGTACATGCAGTAATTATCAGAGATAAATGATGTAGCTTTTGTAATACTGAAAGAGCATTTCCCGATTGGGTTCGAACCCCTCACTCAAATAAAGTAAATGTAAAAATCTGGTCTGTAAACTGAGTAAATGTTCCTGATTTCGTCTAGTAAGTCTAATGATGCGTATCTCTGAATATGTCAACGCTGTAACAAAAATCATTACATAAACTTTTACGTAAACAAGTTAAGCTTTTACGCAAACAGCTTTTCAAGATAACTTATATATATTTCACAATACCCTTCCCCCTCCTCCTGCTCCTCTTCCTCTCTCCTCTTCCTCCTTCTCTTCTCCCCCCCCCCCCCCTCTTTCTACTCCTCTTCTTACTCTCTACTTCCTCTTTCCCCTTTTTCCTCTTCCTTTTCCTCCTCCTAACCCTCCTCCTTCCCCTCTTTCCTCTCAGCCTCATCTTTCTTAATTTTTTCCTCTTTACCTTCGTCGTAAATTGTCATACTATCATCTACGCCTTTTTCCGCCATCATTGCGACGCTTACATATCGAGAATTAGAAATTAATAATATCGTCATCATTTAAGGCTTATTAAAAGGAAGAAGGGAAAGGGCGTGAATAGGGAGGCAGATCGTCACAGCAGATGATTGGAGAGTTACTAAATGATGGTTATGGTAGTAAGAACATTGATGATTTTAATGATAATGATACTAATACTAGTGATAGAAACATTGATGCTAATAACAATGGTAACATAAGGATATTGATTATGACACTAACGACAATGGTAATAATAAAAAAAACATTACGTTATGACAAATATAAAAAATATGAAAGTACTTCTCCCTTAATAGGAAAATTCACACTTATTAACAACAATAATCATAAACCTAACGAAGAGAACAGTCGTGTTAATGATAAGGACACTCGATTTGGTACATTGGATAAGGAAAAGGGAACAACTACCGCAAACAACACCAAGAATGTGAAGGCTTTATGGTTTTATAGCAAAGGTTTCACTGTATCTTCTTGGTGCGTATATGTGCGTATGTAGTGTGCGTATAAAGTGTACGAGTGTGTCCTTTGGTTTCGCCTCCGGATGAAGGTTCTACTCAAAGCATCTCGTCAACCATCGTCGCTGGTTGCCATGGTTTTCATCTTATCTATATACACTAACTGCTGAATTCCGTAAAATATGAAAGGAATAATGTGAGGTCAATTGCGAAGTGATGAGGGAAGTAACGTGAGGAAAATAATTGCAAATTTACACTGTCTAACTTGTGGATTATTCATCTTAACCTCCATTTGCCTTAAACATACTGTCACATGGACACCGCTCCGCCAGTGGCTACCCTGGGCTTTCTCTCGACTCCCCCGGTCGATTGACAGACTCAGCCTGGCCACCTCGCTCCCTCGATCCGCAGACATATTTCATTCCAGTCGCGAAAGTGTTCATTTTATTCATATACATCATTATCAAAGTAAACTATAGCGTTTGTTATTCCCCGAAGTAATATATATACCACAGAGGATGCCCATAAAAACAACCAAAGGTTAATGCAAACAATATCAAAGGCAGAAAACACGACAAAGGAAAAGAAAATTATTGACTTGATTAATTGATGAGTTTCCCCTCTTCCATCTCCTCCATCTTCGCTTTCTTCTTTTCTTCTTCAACTGCCTCTTGTTTTTCCTTCTTTTTTTCTCTTCTTTCTAATTCCTCACTCTTTTTGCAGTTTCTTTTCCTCCTTAGTTTCTAATATGTCTGCTTGCGTCGTTTCCAGTTTTTTCTTTTTCATTTTTCTTTTCTTTTTTCGTCTTTTTGCCTTCTCTATTTTTGTTCTTTTTTACTCTGTTTTTTTTGCGTATGTGTATCGATGCTCTCTTAAGCTTTATCATGCTTACTTGCTAAAAAAAAAATCCTCTAAATCGGCTTTATCATTACATTCGCCCTCTTTCCCCATTATTTTCGCATTATTGTCTTCGTTATTCAACCACAGCCTGGTTCACATACAAACAAATAATATGGCTTTTGTTCGCTCACTTCGACAGGTGAACATTCGAAAAGGGAATATTTGGGGGAATTACTCTTATCTATGGGTCAAGGGAATTTACGCTGTTCCTTACGACAAACTATATAACAGCACTACCCTCTGTGTTACTGGGTTGTATTTTTTCGTTGTTATTTATTGGTTATGATGATAAAAATGATAATGATAACAGTCATAATAGCAATAGTTGTAATAATAAAGGTGATAGGGTATATACAATAATCTATTAATATATAATTACTATAAGCAAAAGTATTTTTTCGTTGTTATTTATTGGTTATGATGATGAAAAATGATAATGATAACAGTGATAATGGTAACCATGAAGATAGTAATGTCGGAAATGATGATAACGATAACTGGAATAGTTATAATGATGATAATGATGATAACAGTAATGTCGATCATAATAATAATGTTGATAATGACGATCATAATAGCAATAGTTGTAATAATAAAGGTGATAGGTGATAATTGTAATAATCATAGCAACAAAGGTAGTAGCAAAAGTTATCATAATAATAAAAAGTTATCATAAATAATATCATAATAGAGATAATTATAATTAGGGTTATACTGTATAATAGCTTTATCCCTACTGCTCCCTGAACACAGATTTTAGTATTCCTTAATGATCAGTAAATGGTTGTGATGATGTTTACTAATCTTTTCTCCCAAAAAATAAAGTATGAGTTACATCATTACCAGCATTATGATAACTTTTATATTTTTTATCATCATTATCAACCTCACCATAATCATCATTGATATCACTATATAGCTATTATCCTTACTATTATCAAGAGCTTTATTATTATCAACACATTTATATTTGATATCTCATTTAGCTTAATTGATTATCGTCAAGGTTTCTCCTCGGGTATATACACTAATCTATTAATATATAATTACTATAAGCAAAATTTACCTATCATTTCCTGAACATAAATATTAAAAAGAAAAGTAAATTTAAGAGAACACAATTACCTTGTTACCTAAAGCATTAAGCAATTATGTTTGCAAACGATTATCTCTTTATCTATTCTTCTGCCCCCCCCCCCCCTCCTTTTTACTATTTTCTTGTTCTCTCTCTTTTCTGGTTTTCTCTCCTCCTCCTTCCTCTCTTCTCCTCTCTCCTCTCCCTATCTCTTTCTCTCCGCTATCTTTCTTTATCCCCCTTCTTGCCGTTTCTTTCTCTCTCACTCTCTCTTCCGTATCTCCGTCTCTCTCTCTCTCTCTCTATATATATATATATATATATATATATATATATATATATATACACACACACACAAGCAAACATTTTGCGATTCAATTTTGAGGTTGCAAAGTCTTGTGGAAATATCCTGAAGAAAAAATGAAAGAAGGAATACGTGACGACAAAAAAAAGGAAGGCAAGAGGACAACAGAGGACAAACACAAACGGAAAAGGGCGAGGGATTTCCCCGCGTGTATGGGGCGAGGAAGGGAGCCCCGACCCCGCGCCCTCAGAGGGTATATAAGGAGCTATGGAGGAAAGGGCCGTCATATTGCCATCGCTCTGCGGCACTTGAACACTCTCTCGTCGCACCATGAAGCTGGTGAGTCGCTTAGCTCGTCTGCAGATATACGGAATGTATATGTACATATACATACATACATATATATACATATGTATATAATATAGCATATATAGTATGCATATATGTATCTTTCTATTCATGTAGAGATATGTTCATATATAAATAGATAGATATAAATATAGAACTAGATATAGATATAATATGTATATTATATATATATTTAAATAAGTATATATATGTAAATTTATATGTATATATATATATTCATATGTATATATATACATATATATATATATATATATATATGTGTGTGTGTGTGTGTGTGTGTATGTATATATTCATTTATCTATATGTAGATATATATTTTTATGTATATATAAATATACATATATATATATATATATATATATATATATTCATATATATAAATATATATATTTATATATATATGTATATACATATATATATATATATCTCTTATGTGTATATATATATATATATATATATATACTATATGTATGTATATGTGTATATGTATATATGTATATATATGCATATATATATACATATATATTCATTTATTTATATATATACTTATATAATTACTTATTCATATAAAACTTTGATAAAGAAAAATAATTATAACAATAATATATATGGTTATGTATATATCTATTCATATGTATGTGTGTATATTCATATAAACCTTTGATAAAATCAGATAATTATAACAATAAGACGTTTGATTTTTTCTCATTCGAATTTCATACTTTACAGATTTCACTTTTGATGGCCCTGGTTGTGGCCCTGTCTGGCCTCCTGGGTTCAGCACGTGCCATGCCTGGCCCCTCCCCTGTGGCTGACCCCGTGGCTGACCCTGACCCCGTGGCTGACCCCTTGTTCTTCAAACGCAAGCACTACTACCCCCCGCCGTCACCACTACCCCCGCTACCATCACTACCATCACTGGTGAACATGAGGAACGTTTCCCAGTAGAAAAACGTTTATTCTGAAAAAAAGCTTCGATGGACTTTGTAACAGTTAACTTGCGTATCAAAATGTCATCGTGTATCGTTAACCTTGTCCTCAAATAAAATTCTAAAATAAACAATTTGTTTTACGATATCAAATTCCTATCATAAAGACCAGTTGCCGTTGGTTGGCATCATCGTTATATCAGTGCAAAACTGACGATTCCCTGGACGTGAATATGTTCCATAGTTGCTCAAATCTGAACTGAGTATTTGACCCTTGGCGCGTGAGCTATCTTTTGGCGAGCTTTTATTGGTAATGAATGTGTTATCATCTTCGAGGTCTTCCGATGAATTGCTCCTGAATAACATGCAACAAGGTATTTGGCTGCATTGTGTATTAAAAAAATATGTTTGTCACATACACCAAGGTTATTTTTGGGGCTTTGACGTAGGTATCTTCTCCCACACATATATATGCGATGCTTTCTCAGTTTGTTGATTTCCTGGCACACTGGACGCACCAATGTCGT
>NC_061848.1:5252814-5255314 GCF_019202785.1 Penaeus chinensis
GGTTAACTGACGAAACAATCCACTGTTGCCTGTCCAACCTTCTTTAGGAAAGATTAGTGTCGAAACATACTAGTTACTAGCCGAAACAACCCATTAGTGCTCTCCTAGTCTTTTCTTAACTGCCGAAACGACCCATTAGCGTATGTTCAGCCGGTTCTGTAAAGGTTAATTGCCGTAATAACCCATTAGCGTGTTAAATTTTCTGGAAGGGATTAACTTCGAAATTATCCATTAGTGCTTTTTTCATTTTTTTCTTTTTTTTCTGAAAAGGATGAGTATCGAAATATTCTACTAATTTAGGTGCAGCCTTTTACGTTAACATAAACTGACGAAACAACCAATTATTCAATCATTGTCGAAAAAAGACAGAAGAAAGAGAAGCGTTTTTTTTTTTTTTTTTTTTTTTTGAAAGGTTTAATGGCCAAACAACACATTACCGTGTATGTACCGTGTCCAGCCCCTTTTTTGATAATTACTTGCCGAAACAACCCGTTAGTGCGTGCGTGCGATAGTTCTGAAAAGTTTAACTTTTAAAACAACCAATTAGTGTTTGTTCAACCTTCTCTGAAACTATACACTTTAGTAACAACCCATTAGGCATGTTCAGCCTATTCTGAAAAAGGTCAACTGCCAAGACAGTCTACTTGCTTATGTTCAACCTTTTCTGAAAAGTTTTGCTGCCGAATCAAGCGCATAATAGTTAATAATGGCTCTATGCACGAAGCCGGAGTTTTTGGGCATATCTAGGTATACATTTGCATTGCACATTTTGCCCTTCAAACATGCATTACATGTATACATTAAAGAAAAAATCTACACAGCCTAAACTAAAAAGAGAAAACTGGCCATTTACATGGATCCATTATCAGAAAATAACCCAACCTGGAATTATGATCCTTTGTGCGCTTAAAAAGATACATTGCAACATTACAGCCTCACTTACAAGTAGGGGTCGTTTTGAATATACAGGTATGCATTAATACAAAATGGTATTGGTGTATCTGTACAACCTGATCTCGAAACACTAGGCAATTTTCGTTTACAAAGATACACTTTCGTAAAATAAAAGGCGTCAGCACCACAGTCTCACATATACAGTACACATGATTGGTATCGGGAATACAGTCTAACCAGGAATTATAAATCCATATGCATTTACAAATACAAAGCAACATGCGCGTTCTTCCCAGCCCAAATCCACCTTCTTCAGATCGCCGAGTTCCTTCTCCAAGTCACGTAACACACAGGCAAAGTCGTTGTCCTGATCTTCCTACATACCCCCAACATACTCCAGCTCCCCTAAGTAAACTCATACCCCCCCCCCCCTCTTTCTCCTCCTCCTCACACCCCTTCCACTTACCCCTTTATGGCCAAGGGGGAGGGAGGTACGTTTTGCGCTGGTATATAAACCTTGGGAGGGATATGTGAAGGACAGAGCTGGTCAAGGATAAGACCTCGTGTGCAGGACAAGAGAATTAGTTCGTGAGGTTCAATCAGCATGAGGCAGGTAAGCATTCTGTATCAAAATACTCATCATCACTGTGTTAGAATAATTTTCTCAGATGAAAGGTGTAAAATTCCTTGTAAGTTTCTAGCCTCAGTATGGAAGACTAGTTTTAACTGGTAACTATTAACCACGTGCAAATTCCTGGTAATGAAAATCAGAGACCATGAGATACCTAGTTATTTCTAGATCCGAAAAGTATATCTTCTCCAAGATAATGTTTCTGATTAAGTTAAAGTATTTTTTTTGGATGGGATATGTAGATCTATTTTGTGTGTGTCCTTTGTATGTAAAAAAAGACACAGTGTACGAAATAGAGTTTTGTTTCAAAGGTGAAAGGGAGTATGTAGCAGCATGCCCTTGCGTGTAGCTAATTTTAGTATATAAGGCTAGCGTAAATCACTTCCGTAGTCTTCGCTGACTACAAAAGAAGAAATAGTCGTTGATTTAATAATTCAGATTAGTGTCTCACGATCAGGATCAAACCAACACCTCTTTACTGAGATGCACAACAGAGACAGACAGACACCATAAATTAATTGATCCGAGAGTCGACTCTTTTCAGCCTCGAAAAAAATTATCTTTGCATAAGTTTTAGATCAACATGTTACGTAATAAAGGTAGAAGAACAGATAGATAGATATGTATATATATATAGATAGATAGATAAACAGATGTATGTGTATGCATATATCTACACACAGACACACACATACACATATAGATAGATAGATAACTGGTATATCATATAGTAAATTCACTATAAAGTCTCTAATAATATACATATATACCAAGTATTTCGGCAAATATATAATAAGAAATTTACGAGCTAAAGAATGGAAATTAAAAAATATTCTTTACTTCTTTGCTCAAAAATATCTTAAACATTTGAATTAGCATTGCACTATTCATTGTTTCCTTCGTTTTCATTCACAAAAATTTAATTTTGTCGGGTGGCAAGAAAATACTTGACAGTGTTGTACTTCTAAATAGCTG
>NC_061848.1:5277814-5285314 GCF_019202785.1 Penaeus chinensis
AAGCAGTACATATAAGGACCGTGATATCGGGAACAAAAATGAGTCAAGAGGAAGTGATTGATGTAAGCAACATAAATGGCGCTGGTGTCATCAGGACCAATTTGAATCAACGAGTGAATGATAGAGACTGAGTTATAGTCAGCATAGGTGATTTTGGCGTTATCGAGACCAAGATAAATCAAGAGGAAGTGACTGATATACAGACTGCGTTATAGGCAATGTACAGTAGATGATGCTGGTGTTACCAAGGCCAATAGTGACTGATATATTATAAGCAGTGTAGATGGCGTTCGCGTTATTAGGACCAGAGGGAACTAAGAAGGAACACAAAGATTAGTTGGTTTTGTTAAAGATATCAGTTGTAGTTTATTACTGGCGAATTATGGAGGCGATAAGACGATAAGAGGTAAATATTATTTACCCTTATTTTTTTATGATTAGGAATGATAAGCCTAATTAAAAGTAGGTACTGTCGAAAAACACTTTTTTTAAAGAGGAATTGCATATGTAGAGAGTGTATTGTTATTATAAAAGTAATTTTACCGTACAAAGGTGAATATCAAAAGTATAAAGATATATGAATTATATTGCTGACAGGCAAAGAAATCAGATAAATGTGATATAAAATTTAGTTTCTTTTTCTATCTCTTGATTTAATTATATAAGAAAGAATATTATTTCCATTTTGTATGGGACTGAGGGTTAACGGAGTTCGAATAACGATAATGGGAGATATATATAAGATTAATAGATTAATAAAGAGCTATGCAAATACCGTTATGCAGATAAACAGATATGAATGTCGATATAGACAGATATAGATATATATATGTACATAAATTACTTTACACTATTTTGCAAACTATCAAAGCAAAATTATATATGTGTCTATATATATACATATACATATATATATATATATATATATATATATATATATATGATCCGTATAAACCAGCTCCGTATAAACTCACCAGCTTCATGTCGACTTGAGGGCCTGAGGAGCGCAAGGCAGGAAGGCTGAGGATAACACAACCCTGCGAGCAGGACAGCGCGGCTTATATAGTGGTCGCAGGTGACTGACGACGCTGCAGGCTACGTTATGAAAGGGTTCGAAGACCACACCCCGACAGGACGCCCCCCGCTGCTCAAGGGGGGGGGGGGGGGGGGGGCTGGGTTTCGACCAAGGACCACGAGGCGCGAAAAAACGCCATTGTCGGGGGATAATATGGACACTTTTGTTTCGACCCAGGGTATGATAGCGACAGTCACACCGGCATGACAATTTATGGAGATGAAAGAGGGATATTGAGAATTAAATGTACTTTATGAATAAACGTGAATATAAATAAATTAATAAAAACATAAATAAAAAAAATATATACAGACACACACATATATACATGGGTGTGTGTGTGTGTGTGTGTGTGTGTACATATATATGTACATATACAAATATATATATATATATATATATATATATGTATATATATAAGTATATGTATATATAAATATATATATATGTAAATACGAATATATATATCGTACACACACACATACGTATATACATACATACATACATACACACACACACACACACACACACACACACACACACACACACACATATATATACATATATACATATATATTTATATATATATGTATGTATATATATACACATATACATGTATACATATTTACATTAATATGTATGTATATATATATATATATATATATATATATTTGTACATACATAAATACATATATATATATGTATATATATGCATACATATATATATATATATATATATATATATATACACACACACATGTATATACATATGTATACATATTTATAAATACATATATATATTGATATATATGCATATATACATGTAAAATATACATATATACATATACATATAAATATACGAATATACAAATATATAATCCATATATATATATATATATATGCATATATATATATATATATATATATATGTATATGTATGTATATATATATATATATATATATATATATATATATATAAATAAACACGCACATATGCGTACGTCTGAGTCACGGACTTTTTACTTATATTTCTTTCTCGTAATATAAATACTAATCACATGTATACTTTATGATTTTTTTTATGCCAAATGGTTGTTTATTTACATAGTTATGTTGTCAAAATAATTGCAAGTCCTCAGTCCATTGTAAATAGTTATCCTCTGGAAAGAGAATAAAACAAGACACTAGAATAGGATTACTTAAACCTGATTAGTATACACACATCCTCTCTAGTTTTGATTTCTGCTGATAGATAAGCCTTAAGCGTATCTATCCTTACATTTTAGCCACTCTGAAATCAGCTTGGCCTTAACTGACTTAACACGTCGGGAGAAATACCGTTTGGCCAAAAGACATCATCCTGGCCTTTAAGGGTCTTATACCACTGTCAACCGAGATAGACAATTAAACCACGTCTCTATAATAAAAACAACTGCACAACTAAACAACAACGGCAACAAATTGGCGACCCCGAAATTGTGTAACGCCTGGTGATCTGTTGTCACCTTTCAGAAATATTCAATAGTGTTTGTGCTATTGGTATTTCAAAATGCCCATAGAGGAACCAGTGGCGACTTCTAGCAACATCAAAGAAGAGGTCATTACATTTATCAACACATTCAGAGCACCATTCTGTAACCAATGTCTCTCCCTGTGGTACACTATCCTCGAGGGCTCGAAGGCTGTTTCAAAACGTACCGCATTAGCAAAAGTGTTCAAGTTTCGTCATGCAACATCTCTGTTGCCTCCAAATGTTTTGTCACAAGTTCCAGATGTCACCTCAACTGCTGCGCTGTCAGACAAACCATATGAAGTACTGAAAACTGCATTGCGATCACGACTTGAATCTTGCATTGCTACAAGAACTCGGCAACGAAAACCCCCAGATTTATTACGCCAAATGAAGAAACTCTTTAGTGAAAAGTATGACAGTTTTGACAAGACGATACTTCTACAACTTTTCTTCCAACGCCTGCCTTCAAATATTCAGCAAGGATAATGTACTGTAACAGAGGAGATCCCAATCGATGAACTTGCTAAACTAGCAGATGAATTTCCAGTATCAGTGAAATAAGTTACTTCTACATCCCAATCACAGCAGTTAGCTGAACTCGTTGCCAAACTCACTATCCAAGTCAATACTCTCCAAAATTAAGTACAATTCCTGCCGTGTCGTATAACCACCAACTATAAGCAGCATTACAGGTCCATAGGAAGAGAAAATATATGCTATGAAAATTCAAGGAAGGAGCAAACAAGTCTCTCCAGCCCTGCAAATTCATCAAACCTTTAAGCAACAAAGGCAAACGTTAGAGGCGCATAATATTCACCACTTTTCTTTAAAGCTTCTTCATGTGTGGGACCCCCTTCCTAATATAAAGTTCCTGCTCGACACTGGTGCCGATGTTAGCGTTTTGCATGCAACAGTAAGTCACATATCATTCTCGTTACATCCAGATCGGTATAGCTTAGTAAAGGGAGAGTTGAGTCCTTGTCCAATATCCATTCAGGTTCCAGCAACTGCCATTAGCACTACATGATCCCTGTAGTGACTATAGAGATCTCAATGCTTAGACTCTGGTAGATCGTTACAAATATCCCAACTTCCAAGAATTTACTTCACATCTTTCTTTATTTTCCATCTCAAAATTTAATCTAGTGAAAATATTCCACCAGATAAACCATTTAGACATCCCGAAAACAGTCATCATTACCCCATTTGACTTGTATGAATACATTTGGATGCCTTTTAGACTGAAGAAGGCTGCACAAACATTCCAGCGTTTCATTGATGAAATTGTACAAGGACTGTCACTTGTCTTTGGTTACACTGATGATCTCATCCCTAGTAAGGAAACAGCTGAACATCAGGATCACTACAGCAAGTCTTCACACGTCTGCATGACTACGCCATCCAGATTAATGCAAACAAGAGTGGATATGGAGTTTTGTTCTTTGACTTCCTTGGCCACACAGTCTCTGCAGTAGGTATCACTCCATTTCCTGCCAAATGTGAGGCCATTGAACAGTTTTCTAAGTCATAAACACAGCGCTAACTCAAGGAATTCCTACAGATGATTAACCACTATAACCTTTGTATTTCATGATCAGACCATGCAAGAGAGGTAAGTTGCTCTTGCTTAGACTCCTGAGGCTGATGTCCACAATGCTGCTAAAGCAAGCCCTCAGAGCAGTAACTACACTCCACTTTCTAAGTTGAGATGCTCCAACATCCATTACAACTGACGCCTCAAATACCGGTAGTGGAGCTGTTCTCCAACTATATGTGGAATGTGGATGAAAGCCTCTAGCCTTTTCTCAAAGAAGCTAAATAATGCTGAACAGAATTATAGCACATACGTATCAAGAACAATTAGCTGTTTGTAAGGCGATCAAACAGTTTCGGTATTTTGTAGAAGACAAGAAGTTCTACTTCACATTTCAAAAGCCCCTCTCCCTGGCTTCAACACCAAGTCTATCTTCGCGACAACTTGACTACATTTCTCAGTTCACTATAAACATCCGGTTCATCAAAAGACAATATAATACTCCAGCTGATGCCCTGTCCCACAATGCCTCTGCTGCCAACTCTTCCCCTATCGAAGACTAAGTCAGTGATGTTGAGCTGCAGCAACTTAAAGAAAATCCTTCATATCAAATGGAGAATTAAAGTTCCTGGAACAGATATCGACCTGTATACAGATGTTTCTACAGATACCATTCGTCCATATCTGCCTCAAAAACGACATCCCATCTGCAAGCAATTCCATGACATTTCACTTCTTGGTGTACTTGCATCACCTTATCATATTAGATTCATCTGGACTGGTATCAACAAAGAGATAAGATGCTGGACACCTTCTTGTATTAGGGGACAGTCTTCAAACGTAATTCGCCTTACAGTTTCTCCTGCAATGCTGTTCAAACCACTTGCCTCTAGATTCAATTATGCTCATTTTGATCTTGCTGGTCCCCTGCCCTACTCCAGGGGATACAAGTTCATCCTCACCTATGTCGACAGCTGGATATCAAGATTTGGAGTGTCAACCAATCCTCAGGCTAACGGTCTCGTTAAGCGATTTCATTGTCAATTGAAATCATCACTCAGGCGCACAAGATTATTACCTATATGTATGTGTGTGTGTGTGTGTGTGTGTGTGTGTGTGTGTGTGTGTTTGTGCATACATATATATACATATATGTATATATATGCACACATGTATATATACATACATATATCTATATATACATATATATGTGTATACACTCATATATATACATATATATATACATATATGTGTATATACATATACATGCATGTGTGTATATATATATATATATTGTTAAAGCCAGGCCAATGTTGGCACGTATTTTGTGCTCAGAACCAATGAGGAACGTCCATCTGGATGTCTTTTGTGTGTGTGTTGTGGCATACATAACTCTGGTCAGAATAAGTGTTCTCATCGTTTATTGAAATTAAATGTTCTTTTCATTGATGCAGTTTGTAAGAGGTACAATCCATGATTGTATATGTTAAATGGGGTATTTTTTTAAGTGAAATTTTATTTAGATTAGGGTGAAGCATATCTGCAACGATAAAATGAGTTTCTTATTGCAAGGCCCTGGATTCTGTTCCATAATATTCCTGTCATTTTTACTGTTTTAGAACCTGTTAGCTTAGATTGTCAGCAAAGGAAAGTTTATCAGCATTGTTTAATTTAACCACTGTGTGACAATACATATATATATGTATATATATATATATAAACATATATTCATATAAAACATATGTGTATATACTGTATATATATATATATATATATACACACATATATCTACATATATATCTATATGTATCATATATATATATATATATATATATATGTATATGCATATATATATGTATAAATTTACATATATATACATATACATATATATACATAGATATATATATATATATATGTGTGTGTGTAAAGATGTATATAAATAAGCATGTGTATGTAGGTGGATATTTATACATATTTATGTCTGTATATGTATATGTTTATACATTTGTATGCTCGTTTATATCCGTAAATAAGTGTTTATATATGTGCATATGCATCTATATCTATGTATCAAATATGTGAATACCTAATGTGTGTGTGTGTGTTACCACTCTACTCTGAGAATCCTCACTTAGCGATCATATGAATAAATTATTCACTAATAGCTTTCATGGTCAACTTGGTCATAAAACTGTCACACACGCACACAAATTAGATATTCACATATTCAATACATATTTAGATATAAATACATATGCATATATATACACACTTATGTACACTTATACACGCAAGTATACATATGTATAAACATATATACCTAAGCATACATATGTATAAACATATATACATAAGCATACCTATGTATACACATATACATAAGCATACATATGTATAAACATATACATAAGCATACATATCTATAAAACATATACACAAGCATAAACATATAGACACATATTTACACATGTATGAGCTAAATATTCAGATATTTTATACAAATATAGCTATAGATACATCGGGTATATATATACACTATGTACACATACACAAACATACACATGTATAAACATATACACATATACATATATATGACCTATATACGCATATATACACGTACATTCATATATGTACAAATTCATATATATCTTTGCCCATATATACACACATAGACGAGTTTTTTACGTTTTTACACGTATATACACATATATACGTGTGTGTGCGTGTCTGTGTGTGTTAATTCTGTGTGGTGGGGTAGTTAGATATATATAAACATATACATATATATAAACATATATATAAAAAAAACTGCATATATATAGATATATAGATATATACATAGATAAAAACAGGATTTTACAGAAAAAGGTTTTACAAACGCATCGCATATTTGCAAAGTGATCATGCCGTGCTATAAGATTTTCCTGGTCGTAGATTAAAACAAAATAAAAAATAAAAAAATCAAACTATGTAGATGCAGAATCCAAATGGTTTTGTGTGCAAGAGAAATTTATGTTTTCTGTGCCGTGAAACTTTTAGTAGTAACATAATGCCAATTGTTTTATTAAACACAAGAGAAAAAGTTCAGGAAACGTTGTCTCTTTTGGAAGTTATATGTGTCCTGAATTCTCTCATGTAAATATAGAATATCGAGGGATAAAAACAATATATTAACTACTACTATTTATTTTTTTTACTGTTCATCGCCATAGAGAGTCATTCCACAAAGCTTCACTCCAACGAAGCTTCTCCCACAAATCTTCTTTACCAGTATCCCTTCTTGTAGTAGCCCCTAGAGTAGCCTCCGTAGCCGCCGTAGCCCCTGTAGCCCCCGTAGCCCCGGTAGTACCTGGGCCTGAACTTCCAGAAGAAGAAGGG
>NC_061848.1:5295314-5305314 GCF_019202785.1 Penaeus chinensis
ATATATTCATATATGTGTGTGTGTGTGTGTGTGTGTGTGTATGTGTGTAGATATGCAAACATATATACATGCATGCATATATATATATATATATACATTATATACATATACATCAATATATATATATATATATTACATATATACGTATATATATGTATATATAACATACGTATATATATATATATATATATATATATTCATATATATATACATAGATATTGCATATATAAACTGTATATTTATATATTGTGTATATAAATATACATATGAACATATTCATATGTATACATATACATATATATTAATATATATATGTATAAATATATATTAAGTAGACATATATATATATATATATATATGCATATATATATGCATATATATTTCATCTATGTATTTCTATATATTATATTTATATATATGTGCACATATGTATACATACACATACATATCCATATATATATATATATATATATATATATATATATATATATGCATATATTTATATGAACATATATATATATGTACATATATATTTGTACATATATATATATATTCAACTATTTGTTCGTCAAATAAATCTATAAATATATGTGTATATATGTTTATTTGTATGCATGTATGTTTATATATATGTCAGTATATATATATAGGCGCTCACACATACATACATATATATGTATATATATACGTAAGTTCAAGTACAACCGCATATACACGCACGCGTACACACAAGCATGTAAGTATATGCAACAAGAGTACTTATTCAACGATGACTCACATGCTTCCGCATCGTTCAACTTTCAACCGGAGCCTTTGGAAAAATCTTTGTAGGGGACATTTTCTTCCTTGTTTCTTCATCCTCGAGCAGTTTTCAGGACTATTCCGGAGAGACAGAGGACCAAGGTCGCGAACTGCTATATAAAGTCCGCTCCAAGTTGAACCTGGCCATCAGTTGAAACAACCTCTTCTCTAGAGCAACGAAGTCTCAACCCTCATCATGAAGTTGGTACGTGTTAAGCTTTCATGGGTTTTGTTAGGTTAGGTTAAACTTGTTGAAGGATGAATTTAACTGAGTAGGTTGATTATTGTTGTTTTTGCTGTTGTTGTAGATCGATGTACAAATATGTTTGTAGTCCGTGCAAGAATTATAAACTGAGCAAAGTTCTGAAACTGTCAGTATGATCAGGTTCGTGAAATGATTTCTGAAATCCATCAATTTGTCACCTGGTACTACTGTGCAGCTAAAAGTTACTAGACCAAAACTAATGAATGAATCTGCACTTTTCACTCACACTCTCCATGTCCTCCCTCACAGATCAGTCTCGCACTGGCTCTCCTGCTGGTCTTGTCCGCCGTCCTGTCGCCCAGCCAAGCATCGCCGTACGCCCGAGCAGACCCGAATCCGTTCTTCTTCAAAAAGAAGTATGGCTATGGCAGCTATGGCTATGGCGGCTATGGCCACGGCGGTTATGGCCACGGCGGTTATGGCCACGGCGGATATGGCAGTTATGGCCACGGCGCTTATGGCGGTTACGGCGGTTACGGCATAAGGAAATACTGGTGAAGGAAGAGACAGGCAGATTCCCCAAGCAAGATGTTGAAGAGCTAAGATTTTCACTCGCTCTTCGGAAAACAATTATCTCGTCGATGAATATTAAATGAAATTAACTATTATTTTTTTTAAATAAGAAAATAAAATGTGTACCTAATATAATTGTTAAATTTGACCTACCTTAAAGTTACTATATTATATAATTCATTCTCACTCCATCAAAATCAACTAATGAATCATAATGAATATACATACATAGGGATACATACATATATATATATATTGTGTGTGTGTGAATATGCATAGTATTCTATCCATATATATACATATACATATATATACATATATATGCCTCACCGCCGCCGAGTCTGGTTGCGACAGGGCGGGGCGCTGGGAAGGGATGGAGGAGGCCGCTTGGGGAAGGGGGGACGGAGGTAGGGAGGGAGGGAGGGAGAGTGGTGGTGGGTGGGAGGAGTTAGAGATGGGAGGGAGGGAAGGAGGTGGTGGGAGGTGGGAATGAGAGAGGGATGAGGAGAGTATGGAGGGAAGAGAGAGTAGTTGGCGAAAGTTTGAATGGATACACCGTAATTGAATACCCTTAAACGAATAGTTCACTTAGAATACATTAGTTCGAACTATCATCTTATTTTTTATTATTTAATTTTGATCGAACCTCAAGGAAACGGTTACCCTCACGGTTTATCACGTTTTTTCAAAAAAATGATAAACCACATATAAAATAATTCATATCTAAATTATAACACTAACAATGATAATTCATAGACCATTAGCAGTAACATCATTGATTCATTCAGTAAATGATAGACTTGAGCCTCCCATCCACAACCAGTTAACTATAATCATTCATTAACTACCTTGACCATGTGACGATCACGTTTTTATCCCCCGCACATGGAACGCGAGTGAAAGAGAATCCGCATCTGTTTGTTGTTAGAAGCGATTTCGACTTATCGAACGGGCGGCAATTTGCACATGAGAAAATTAGGATCGCACACGGAATCGTAATGAAGTCTAAACAAACGGGGTCAAAAAGAAGAAAGGAAAAGGAAAAGGAAGGAGAGGAAGAAAGAGGACGAGGCTACGACAACTTGTACGGGTATTTCCCGTCACGTGTTTTATGCTTATTGAAAAAAAATAAAGCCTTTGAAACTGTATATAAAGAGTTTACCAAGAAATCGGATTGTTTTCTTGTATATAAGAGATATTCATACGAGAATGTTAAAGTCATACAATATGTAACAACTTGGTTTGTAGATATTTTTGTTTATCTCTTTCTTTCTCTCAGCCTTTGATCATATGAGGGATCACCAATTAAACCTTTTTTTACCTCTATTTTCTATATGTCTGTCATTCATGAATGTGTGTGCTTATATAATTTGTATCTTTCTATCCATCTATATATACATATATATGTATACATGTACGTGTGTGTATATATTTATTTTTAATATGCATATTATATATATAAATATATATATATATACATGTTTGTGTGTATATATATACTACACACACAGACACACACACACATATATATATACTTATGTAACTTTATATATTCATATGTGTGTGTGTGTGTGTGTGTGTGTGTGTGTGTGTGTGTGTGTGTGTGTGTGTGTGTGTGTAGATATGCAAACATTTATACATGCATGCATATATATATATATACATTATATACATATACATCAATATATATATATATATATATATATATATATTACATATATACGTATATATATGTATATATAACATACGTATAAATATATATATTCATATATATACATAGATATTGTATATATAAACTGTATATTTATATATTGTGTATATAAATATACATATGAACATATTCATATGTATACATATACATATATATTAATATATATATATATATTTATAAATATATATTAAGTAGACATATATATATATATATATATATGCATATATTTATATGAACATATATATATGTACATATATATTTGTACATATATATATATATATATTCAACTATTTGTTCGTCAAATAAATGTATAAATATATGTGTATATATGTTTATTTGTATGCATGTACGTTTATATATATATGTCAGTATATATATATATAGGCGCTCACACATACATACATATATATGTATATATATACGTAAGTTCAAGTACAACCGCATATACACGCACGCGTACACACAAGCATGTAAGTATATGCAACAACAGTACTTATTCAACGATGACTCACATGCTTCCGCATCGTTCAACTTTCAACCGGAGCCTTTGGAAAAATCTTTGTAGGGGACATTTTCTTCCTTGTTTCGTCATCCTCGAGCAGCTTTCAGGACTATTCCGGAGAGACAGAGGACCAAGGTCGCGAACTGCTATATAAAGTCCGCTCCAAGTTGAACCTGGCCATCAGTTGAAACAACCTCTTCTCTAGAGCAACGAAGTCTCAACACTCATCATGAAGTTGGTACGTGTTAAGCTTTCATAGGTTTTGTTAAGTTAGGTTAGATTAGGATAGGTTAGGTTAGGTTAAACTTGTTGAAGGATGAATTTAACTGAGTAGGTTGATTATTGTTGTTTTTGCTGTTGTTGTATATCGATGTACAAATATGTTTGTAGTCCGTGCAAGAATCATTAACTGAGCAAAGTTCTGAAACTGTCAGTATGATCAGGTTCGTGAAATGATTTCTGAAATCCATCAATTTGTCACCTGGTACTACTGTGCAGCTAAAAGTTACTAGAGCAAAACTAATGAATGAATCTGCACTTTTCACTCACACTCCCCATGTCCTCCCTCACAGATCAGTCTCGCACTGGCTCTCCTGCTGGTCTTGTCCGCCGTCCTGTCGCCCAGCCAAGCCTCGCCGGACGCCCGAGCAGACCCGAATCCATTTTTCTTCAAAAAGAAGAAGTATGGCTATGGCAGCTATGGCTATGGCGGCTATGGCCACGGCGGTTATGGCCACGGCGGTTATGGCGGTTATGGCCACGGCGGATATGGCAGTTATGGCCACGGCGGATATGGCGGTTACGGCATAAGGAAATACTGGTGAAGGAAGAGACTTGCTCTACAGAATACAATTATCTCGTCGAAAACTATTAAATAAAACTAACTAAGCCAAGTTGTTATATATTGTATGACAAACATTTTCGTATGAATGTACCTCATATACAAGAAAACAATCCGATTTCTTGGTAAACTCTTTGTATACAGTTTCAGAGGCTTTATTTTTTTTTTTTTTTTTTTCATAAACATAAAACCCGTGACGGGAAATACCTGTACAAGTTCTCGTAGCCTCGTCCTCTTTCCTCCTCTCCTTCCTTTTGCTTTTCCTTTCTTATTTTTACCCCGTTTGTTTAGACTTCATTACGATTCCGTGTGCGATCATGATTTTCTCATGTGCAAATTGCCGCCCGTTCGATAAGTCGAAATCGCTTCTAACAACAAACAGATGCGGATTATCTTTCACTCGCGTTCCATGTGCGGGGGATAAAAACGTGATCGTCACATGGTCAAGGTAGTTAATTAATTATTATAGTTAATTGGTTGTGGATGGGAGGCTCAAGTCTATCATTTACTGAATGAATCAATGATGTTACTGGTAATGGTCTATGAATCATCATTGTTAGTTTTATAATTTAGATATGAATTATTTTGTATGTGGTTTATCATTCTTTTGAAAAAAGACATTGCGCTAAATGGATGAGGGTAAACGTTTCCTTGAGGTTGGACTAAAATCAAATTGGTAGTAATAGAAAATAAGCTGATGGTTCGAACTATTGCGTTCTAAGTGAATTATTCGTTTAAGTGTGTTTAATTACAGTGTATCCATTCAAACTTTCGCCAACTCTCTCTCTCTCTCTCTCTCTCTCTCTCTCTCTCTCTCTCTCTCTCTCTCTCTCTCTCTCTCTCTCTCTCTCTCTCTCTCTCTCTCTCTCTCTCTCTCCTTCTATTTATATTTCTAATTTTAATTCTAATTCTCCTCCCCTCCTCCTCCTTCTCTTCTTCTTCTTCTTCTTCTTCTTCTTCTTCTTCTTCTTCTTCTTCTTCTTCTCCTTCTTCTTCTTCTCCTCCTCCTCCTTCTTCTTCTTCTTCTTCTTCTTCTTCTTCTTCTTCTTCTTCTCCTCCTCCTCCTCCTCCTCCTCCTCCTCCTCCTCCTCCTCCTCCTCCTCCTCCTCCTCCTCCTCCCCATCCCCATCCATCTCCTTATCCTCTCTCCCTCTCTCCCTCCCACACTCTCCCCTACCCTCCTTCCCTCCCTCCCTCCCACCACCACCTCCCTCCCACACCTCCACCCCTCCCACACCTCCATCCCTCCCACTAACCTCCACCCCTCCCACCATCTCCCTACCTCCGTCCCCCTTTCCCCAAGCGGCCTCCTCCATCCCTTCCCAGCGCCCCGCCCTGTCGCAACCAGACTCGGCGGCGGTGAGGCAAGAGCACAAACACGGAGCGAGGTCAGTGTACACAGTGCCCGGGCGGAGAGGCACGACTGACGCGCGGTTTCATGGGTAGGGAAGTGGTGCCTGCAACTACTACGCACTCTCGAATGTTGGGCAAAGAGAGACAGAAGGGGGAGAAGAGGGGAGGGGGGGGGGAGATGGAGATGCAGAAGAGGGGGAAATAGAGTGAGAAGGAAGAGGAGGCGACATCGGAGGAGAGGGAGGGGAGAGGAGGGAGGGAGAGAGAGAGAGAGAGAGAGAGAGAGAGAGAGAGAGAGAGAGAGAGAGAGAGAGAGAGAGAGAGAGAGAGAGAGAGAGAGAGGGGGGGGGGGCAGAAAAAGAAAGACAGAGGAGAAAGGAGGCAGATATGGAAACAGACAGACAGCCAGACAAATAGTCTGACAGATAGACAAACAGACAGACAGACTGAGAGGCAAACAGTCATTGAGAGAAACAGACAGTTAGGAAGGAAGGAGGGGAGAGATGGAAGGAGGGAGAGGGAGGAAAGGAAGGACAGAGATGGGGGGAGGGGGGGAGAAAGAGAGAGAGAGAGGGAGAGAGAGACAGAGAGAAGGGAACAGAGAGAGAAAAAAAACCCACAGAAGATAAATCCCTGCGCGAGAGGGAGAGGGAAGGAAGGGAGGAAGGAGAGAGAGGGGGGGGAGAGAACAAGTTGGGGGAGGGAGGGTGAAAGAGAGGGAGAGGGAGGAGACAGAGAGAGAAAAAAAGAGAGATAGAGAACAAGCGAGCGTGAGACAGACAGACTGACAGACAGGCAGACAGACAGTCAGACAGAGAAAGAGACAGAAAAAGGAACACACACACAGAGAGAGAGAGAGAGAGAGAGAGAGAGAGAGAGAGAGAGAGAGAGAGAGAGAGAGAGAGAGAGAGAGAGAGAGAGAGAGAGACATAGAGAGGAGAGGAGAGAGAGAGAGAGAGAGAGAGAGAGAGAGAGAGAGAGAGAGAGAGAGAGAGAGAGAGAGAGAGAGAGAGAGAGAGAGTGAGAGAGAGAACAGAAATCACGGAGACTAGACTGGCTCAACAATACAATTTCTCCACAGCTTCGCACATTATCAAGGTGGAACGAATTGAAATAAATGACCAGGAAGTTTCTGACACGTTGAGAAAACTTGCTGAAGTGTTTTACTTGTGGTCGGATTGTAAACACTGCCTTGCGCAGTCCTTTATTGTATTATGAACCCTCGTATTATAGATATTTTGCTGTATTTTGGATTGTGCTGCTTGTGCTGATATTGTACACTTATACGTATTAAAGCGAGGAGCGTAAGGTTCATTGTTATAATAAATGGATAGTATTTGATATGGATGCTTTCTTGGTAATAAGGGAATATAGTATCGTTACTATTTTACTGTTTTTTGCATTGCGTTTTTGTAAACATAATAATCCGCCTCCTTCTTTTGTTTACACTATTGTAATCTTTTCTTCTTTTTTTCTTCCCATTCTTCTTCCTTTTTCCTCTTCTTCCTTTTTCTTCGTTTTTCCTTTCCATTCTCATTCTTATCACCATTATTAATATTCCTCTTTTGCATCACCACCATCATAAACCCTCCTTCCTTACACCTTCGTTATAAAGCTTTTATCCCTCTCCGTGCTCAACAGAATATGCAAGAAGTACCAAAGAACTTTCAGATATCCTTCTGCCGCCACCACCTGTTACACACGATCACCTCTCTATCATTCACTTTTTAATCCCCTTCTGGCAATTAGCTAATACGGCCGGCGTTCCTCTGGTCCCCTCTCCTTCACTCCATCCTGCTTCTAATCCTGTGTTACGCCCGAATCTCCTCTTTCATTTGGGGATTAAAGCAGCGCCCCTTTTGGGTTTTCTTTCACGACGCGGCTGGACATTCATCTTAACGTCTGCTATGGACGACCTTCTCCAAAGACGAGAAGATAGAGAGGTAGATAGATTAAAGAGACGAATAGATGGATAAGTAGATAGATTAGAGAGACGAATAGATGGATTGGTAGATAGATTAAAGAGACGAGTAGATAGAGAGGTAGATAGATTAAAGAGACGAATAGATAGATAGGTAGATAGATTTAACAGACGAATAGATGGATAGGTAGATAGATTAAACAAACGAATACATAGAGAGGTAGATAGATTAAATAGGTAGAGAGATAAATTAAATAGATAGATACAGGGATGGATAAACATATTCTCTAAAGACGAATAGACAGATAGATAGATGGATTAAATAGAAAGATACTTCAGTTACATAGATAGATATATGCATGGATATATATATATATATATATATATATATATATATATTATATATATGTATATATATATTATCTAAAGTCGAATAGATAGATAGACAGATGAAATAGATAGATAAATTAAACAGATAGATACATAAATTAAATAGATAGATAAATAGATGGACGGACAGGTATAACATGATCGTAATCAACCTGTATTACTCTCCAGACAGTAGCCTTTTATTTTGATACGGTGACCTCACCTTCCCCACCTTACGCAATAGAAGATGATTTAGATATGCCCTTCTTGCCTCAAAGGATGCCAAACGTCAACCTCAGGGCCTCGAGCGCAGGATTTTCGCAGGTATTGCGTATAGTGTGTTTAGAAATGTATGTGTGAGTAATACATATGTGAATACATACATAGATATATACATGTATACATAAACATACACACACACACACACACACACACACACACACACACACACACACACACATATATATATATATATATATATATATATATATATATATATATATATGCATATATATACGTATATATACATATATATACATATATATATATGCATATATATGTGTGTATATATACACACATATATACATGTATATGCATGCATATATATACATATATATATATATATATATATATATACATATATATGCATATACATATACACAAATATATATTATATATACACATATATATGTGTATATATATGCATCTATATATAAATATATATATATATATATATATGTATGCATATATATATATACACATATTGATATATGCATATATATATATATATATATATACATATATGTATATATGCATATATATATGTATATACATATATATGCATATAGACAGATGGATAGATGTATATGCATATGTATGTATATATGTGCGTGTGTGCCTATGCCTGTGTGTGTGTGTGTGCCTGTGTGTGTCTGTGTGTGGGGGGGGGGGGGGGGGGGGCGCGTAAGTGTGTGTGTGGTGGGGGAGTGTACACATACATATATTTATTCGTTATGCTGATGATATTTTTTTCTATGTGGCAAGTGAATCGTTTATATTTCGATGATTTTTTTAACAACCTCGCTTGTACTATTAATTTTGAAACAGAATGGGATGATTCAGGTAAATTACCTTTTCTCATCGTTCTTTTATTCAATGTAAATGACTTGCTTAAATTTTCGGTTTACTGGAAACCGCTAATTACCTTCAACGGTCGACGTCATTTTTAGGATATCCTCGTTTTTTCTTTAATCAGGCACATTCATTTGCGACATAAACCTTTTATACTCATTCCCATCACACCACAGGACAGTACCAGTGATCGTTTAATTATTCCGGACAAGCCATCCCTCGATGAAAAACGACATATGTTCGAAGGACCCAGATGACCTTATCTCGTCGTTGGTTAGTAGAGCCTTCCCCAGCCTCCTCGACCTTGACCCTCCTCCGGAAACCTGATTCAACTCTTGTTCGTTTTGTCTCTCTACCGCTATATAATCTCAAAATTCTGTCCGTGTATCCAGTTCGGTTTATTATTCGTCTGGAGAGGAATTCGTTTGAACAGTTTGAAGCGTTGCGATTTAGTTTTTTCTTACTGTGGCTGTTTAACTTTTCATATATATATATATATATATATACATATATGTATATCTGTGTGTGTGTGTGTGTGTGTGTGTGTGTATGTGTGTGTGTGTGTGTGTGTGTGTGTGTGTGTGTGTGTGTGT
>NC_061848.1:5317814-5325314 GCF_019202785.1 Penaeus chinensis
ATGATTTGCGAATCAGGGAGTACTAACTCATCATTGTTACATGACCTCTGTTCGTCCGGCAAAATGGATAATTCGGCACGGTGTAGGAGCTACAGCTGTCGGAAAATTGGTGGCGTACTTGTATATATTTACCTATAGGAATTAGCCAGCAGTGAAAAATGATAAAGGAGGCATCTAATCGCTGTTAGGTTATTTTCTTTTAGCGGTGCAACTGAACTTTATATACCTGGACTGCATAAAAGACAATTGACCGTAGATTGCATTTAGATTTCGATAGTAAACTTGATCCACGTACGGACCTTAGATTAAAGCAAAAGAACCATTGACATCTGCTAAGAAACTAAGTCTTGCTTTTTTATGCAGATGACTTATTTTGAAACGATGTTTTAGTGTTGGCGGAAGTTTACCCCGTGCTGTCTAGATGTATATACTTTACCCGTGTTATTATCTACAGCATATAGAAGACTATTCCATAGACAAGCAGTCAGACCAATATATTAAGAAACATGCATACGAGGAGACAGACGTAAAAAAAGGCAGACAGAAAGGGAGACAAAAAAAAAGTGTAAAAAGACCGACAGACAGACAAAGAGAAAGTTAAACAGATAGATAGACAGATAAAAGGAAGGGTAAACAGACAGACTGACATTATTTGCTCGCTTAGCTACAGTTGTTCTAGTTTTTGGTTTCTTTTTCTTTTTCTATTCAATTTCATTATTTTATGTGGCTTATACATAGGGGGATACTGTATGGAAGCATTTGTGTGTGTGCGTAAGCGAGTGTGTGTGTGTGTGTGTGTGTGTGTGTGTGTGTGTGTGTGTGTGTGTGTGTGTGTGTGTGTGTGTGTGTGTGTGTGTGTGTGTGTGTGTGTGTGTGTGTGTGTGTGTGTGTGTGTGTGTGTGTGTGTGTGTGTGTGTGTGTGTGTGTGTGCGTGCGCGTTTGACTACCTACCTATCAGTCTATACATCCATAAATCTACCCTCCCACCCTTCTCTTACCAAACCCTACTTCCTTTCCCTTCCAACTCATTAACGAACACCTTATTAAACACTAAATTAACCCCCCCCTTCTCCCCCCCCCAGGTCTTCGTCTCGGCGGCGGCGACGTGTCTCCTCCTCCTCCTGGGCCCCTCCCCCTCCCCGGCCACCCCCCTGCCCGAAGCCAGCCCCGAGCCCTTCTTCTGGTGGAAAAAAGACTACTACGATGACTATGGCGGGGGCTATGGGGGAGGAGGTCACGGGGGAGGTGGCTATGGGGGAGGAGGTCACGGCGGAGGTGGCTACGGAGGTGGAGGTCACGGAGGAGGTCACGGAGGAGGGGGTTACGGCGGAGGAGGTCACGGAGGAGGTCACGGAGGAGGATACGGAGGCGGCGGCGGCGGCTTCTTAAAAATCAAGCCGATTAAATTCAATTTTGGGAAATTCAAGCCTTTTAAATTCGGTGGAGGAGGACATGGGCATGGTGGAGGAGGATATGGAGGAGGAGGTGGAGGAGGATATGGAGGAGGAGGAGGAGGACATGGAGGAGGAGGAGGAGGATATGGAGGAGGAGGAGGACATGGAGGAGGAGGAGGAGGATATGGAGGAGGAGGTGGAGGACATGGAGGAGGAGGAGGAGGATATGGAGGAGGTGGAGGAGGAGGAGGATACGGTGGAGGAGGAGGAGGAGGTGGAGGAGGATACAGCCACTGAAGTCAAAGGGTAGACTCAAAAAAAAGAAAAAAAAGAAGAAAATTCTACCTCACAAGATCCACTGAAGAAGCTCAACCCGCTGTATTTACTCCCGTCCCTGTGAAGATTCTAGAAACAGTGTTCGTGTTGTATAAGTTATCTTTATCTACTCTGTAAATACAGTTTGTGTAATAAAATCAATATGATTAATAAATATAAATTATGTACAATTAGTGTCATTCCCCCCCCCCCACCCCCGATAATGTGAACTACATGAGTAATTCTTATTGCAATTTGATGTAACCTACGTTCAACTACGTTCTTCTGCCTGTCTGTAAGTTAATTTACATTTAATTTACCAAAGTAAACGATTTCAGTGTGATAGTACAGTAAAGTCATTGTCAAATAATTCAACAGTTATTCGAATTTTAGATGTAATCAGAGCAGAATTCCTATTCTCTCTAAATCTCTATGTGGCTGTTCTGCATGTCCCTTGCTCTCTCTTTCTCTTTCTCTTTATCTCTCTCTCTTCTCTCTCTCTCTCTCTCTCTCTCTCTCTCTCTCTCTCTCTCTCTCTCTCTCTCTCTCTCTCTCTCTCTTTCTCTTTCTCTTTCTCTTTCTCTTTCTCTCTCTTTCTCTCTCTTTCTCTCTCTCTCTCTCTCTCTCTCTCTCTCTCTCTCTCTTTCTCTCTCTCTCTCTCTCTCTCTCTCTCTCTCTCTCTCTCTCTCTCTCTCTCTCTCTCTCTCTTTCTCTTTCTCTTTCTCTTTCTCTTTCTCTCTCTTTCTCTTTCTCTTTCTCTTTCTCTCTCTTTCTCTCTTTCTCTCTCTCTCTCTCTCTCTCTCTCTCTCTCTCTCTCTCTCTTTCTCTCTCTTTCTCTCTCTTTCTCTCTCTCTCTCTCTCTCTCTCTCTCTCTCTCTCTCTCTCTCTCTCTCTCTCTCTCTCTCTCTCTCTCTCTCTCTCTCCCTTTCTCTCTCTTCCTCTCTCTCTCTTTACCTGTATCTCGTTAAGCTTGCACCCGCCATTCCCAGCTCACCATAGAGACTGACCGAGCTTAGTTACATTACTGATTTTCGTGGATATTTTAATACATACAAGTTTAATACATTTCGTGTGCACTGGATTTTTAGCTCACTGCAACCTTTGTGTGAACCAAAAAAATGGTGCTTGCAACTTTTTGTATACAGGTGTTTTCTGTTTAATTGTGCATAAACGCTACTGTGCCTGTGTTTGTTTACATACAAGCCTGCCTGATGCGCTTAAAGGTTAAAGTTATTACATTACACGGAATGTAGTATTCGTAGTAAAGGCTAGCTGAAAATTTAAAATATGTTGATGTATTGTCTACGCTGCTTATAGATCGATGAATTCCTTGCTGTATATTGATATGTGGAATTATTTTTTGCCGTATATAAATAGATGAAATAAACAGATGAAATTAGCAAGAACGACAGGAAAGAGTTCTGGTGAAACACTTAGAAAAGTATTAATGGAAAGAGAAAGTGCTGTTTGTATGTGAGAAAGCGACGTTTTACATTTCTCCTTTTGTGTGCAACTAGTATTTGCTAAAGGCCTAAATCCCAAGCCGGGAAAGATGAGTCACTTTGGCAAAGGTTTCTTTAATTACTCATTTGAAGCTGATATTTACGTATGTCAGAGGTTTTTTTTTTTTTATAAACTTCTTTGCTAATGAATGTTTTGAATAAATGCCGTGAACACAACTATTTCTTTTTAAAACAGCTGACTGGTTCATTTTAGATTCCAAGCATATTCTCATTCATGTACAGTTATTATGTGTAATTGTGATTTTCAGGGGGGTGAAATAAATAGATGGATAAGAAATTGAAAAAATGGAGAAAAAAATATAGCAGTTTACAGCAAAACGAGAGAATGAAAGAGAGAGAGAGACATAGACAGAGACAGATAAAAAGAGACAGACACAGACACAGACAAATAATTATATAAATAATTAATAATAATTAGCACAGTCCTTGTTCTTGAATGAGCACACTAAATAACTACCAACTACAAACATTGTATGTTGGATCATATTTCCATCACTGTGTACAGTTACATTGTTACAGCTAAGTATAAAACATGCAGAAGCGACAGACCACGGTTTCAATCCCTAACTGCATCTGCGAGTAACTTGTCCTAGGTGAATTATTTTAGTTTATTAAGCAAAATCTGCATTTACCTCTTGGTATTTCACTCATTCATCAGTCAAGGATACAGTTTGTTGGAGAGAATGCTACGGCCTTCCTCGGTATTTGTTAATCAGACTGTGACATTGGTTTCCAACTTTTTTTTTCGGAGCTCGTCCTACTGCTGATATTGTTAAATACTCGTGGCTTATTATCCTGTAGATAAAGTTGTTCGTTTACATAAATTTCTTATCTGTATGTTTTGTTTTGTTTTATGAAAAGAAGCCAAACACGTAGGGAACTGATGTTTCTTTACAGGTAGCGGGCAGTTTAAGGTTTTCGCTTACTAGCTGCTCATTATCTGTTTGTAGCTCATACGTTGGCAAATATTAGGCTATAACGGAGCTATGGCTGCCAATGATTAGTTCTTTGAGTCGAGGTAAGACATTGGGAAATGAATAGTGGTCAGGTGTGTGGAGCGCCTTAACCAATTAAAATATTGCTTGTGATTTGATCTTAGACTTTACACTTATTTTCGGGTGGTGACCATAGAATAGAGAGAGAGAAGAGAGACTCAGACAGAATCATATTTATAGTGAATTAGTAATATAACCAAAGCTATTTTTCCCCTTCGCTATTTCCTCATAGACCGTACCCCATACAGCAACGTCACAAGTTTTCATAAGCAACATCTGGCGGTTCGGCTCCTCTCCAGACGATGGCACGATTGACGTCACCATGATCTAAGCAAGAAACACGAAGAGAGTTTGTTGTTTCTTCCAGCTTTTGTGAGAGTCATCAATTTTTATTGGGTTCATTGACGAGCGTACGAGCATTGAAACTAACGAGCGCGTGATCTTAACGACTGCTCCTTGGTCTGGACGCGGTACGAGCCAAGTCCGCGTAACAGGGCAATTTCGAGAGACTTTCACGCAAGTTTGAGCATTAAATAGCACCGCAGTTATGCTTCGATTCCTTTTCTGCAAAGGTGCGTGTACGCGTGTGTGGTCACGTGTGCAATACACACTGGTATACAATATACGTGTCTGTGAAGGAGGATTAGGAGGAAACTAACATAGCAAGAATTGTTAACACGTCTTTATTACCCTATGTTTGTTAATAAATTGGTGATGCGTTTAGCGAAAAAAATGTTCGTTAAGAGGTTTGTTCTCAGTTAAACTGCGTCAATGGCAGCCTGTCTGTAGCATAAGCTAATTTATGTCGATATAAAGTCCCACGCAGGTGTTAATAGCACCGAACCACGGTTGATTAGGAAGGGCATCCAATCAGGTGATCGCAGTGCAGAGGCAACACGATCAGCGGAAGAGCTACGACGCCAAAAGACAATGGTTGCAGAAATGCAAGCAGAGGATCTACTGATAAGAGATATGGTGAACTCTTCAATCACCCGAAGGAAGGCAACGGGAAACCACCTTCGTACACTCCCTTGTACAACCAAGAAATTAAACATGGTCGCCAACGTCAGGCTCTGATACGGCACAGAAAAAATATATATACTCATAATAAACAAAATATATGGTATATTGCCATCATTGATATGTTGTTGTTGGTCACCTGAGTCAGATTACGACGTTGAAAAGCTCAGGAAATTTTAGTACAGATATTCAGGGATATTTGTACGATAGAATGGTATTCTTTCTTCTTTCTTTTCTTTTTTATCAATATTTCATTCGTAGTCGCCATAAGATATTATACATATATATACATATATATATATAAATATATATATATATATATAAATTACATATGTATACATATATAGAGTGTATATATATAAATATATATATATATATATTTTTTTTATTGGGGGGGAGGCTTAAAATTAAGTATGTGTGACCACCATTGTAAATGTGCGCGCACTTCTGTGTGTGTGTGTGTGTGTGTGTGTATGTGTGTGTGTTTGTGTGTGTGTGTGTGTGTGTGTGTGTATGTGTGTGTGTGTGTTAGTGTGTGTGTGTGTGTGTTAGTGTGTGTGTGTGTGTGTGTTAGTGTGTGTGTGTGTTAGTGTGTGTGTGTGTGTGTAGTGTGTGTGTGTGTGTGTGTGTGTGTGTGTGTGTGTGTGTGTGTGTGTGTGTGTGTGTGTGTGTGTGTGTGTGTACGTGTGTGCGTGTGTGTGTGCATGCGTGCGTGTTTGCGTGCGTGTACGCGCGCACGCGCGTGTGTGTGTGTGTGTGCGTGCGTCCGTGCGTGCGTGCGTGCGTTTTACATACACACGTATGCAAATAACAATATAATGTTTTCTTATTTTGTGTAAGTACTGAGAGAGTCACAGTCACATTCACAGTATCGGGAGTTTTGATTAAGGATTCAAGGTTTGTGTGGCTCTGGTGTGAAATTTTATCAAATCTTCATCGCTAGATACAATTTTCAGTCTTAATGTTGCTGAAATAAATGAAAAATACTGTCATCAGTATTAAATGAAAACTATATATAAATCTTATGTTGTGAATATGGCGACAGTGAGTGATTTCAATGCTAGATACCTATCCATGTATTTGGAATTTGCTTTTCATATTTTGCTTAAACTGTTTTCGAATTGTGTTACTAAACAGTGTATTCACATTATTTTTATGTCTGTGGCTGATGTGTACATTTAGAAGGGCAGTCTTATACGGTCTTAGTCTTTCTACAATTCTTTCTCTCTCTCTCTCTCTCTCTCTCTATATATATATATATATATATATTTCTCTTTTTCTTTCTCCTTCTCTTTTTATTTTTTCTCTCTCTCTCTCTCTCTCTCTCTCTCTCTCTCTCTCTCTCTCTCTCTCTCTCTCTCTCTCTCTCTCTCTCTCTCTCTCTCTCTTTTTGTGTGTGTGTTGGGGGGGGGGGGGGCTTCATGGTGACGAACAATATCGAAAGGTCATTTCTGCTCTAGAAAATATTTTTAAAGATATGTAAACAAGAGTTATTATTTTATTTTTGTTGTTTGTTGTTGTTGTACTTCTTCTTTTATTAGTGTGTCTTTAGACCATTACTGTGTGATTTGTTTGCGGGCAATTCACTGATTACTAAAACTAAGAGATGTAACTTAAATTGTTTACACTGTTAGACCGCGCTCGCCTATAAAATATGCTCATAATAACTCAGATAAACAGAGAGAGATCGACTGATTGATAAAGAGACAAACCTGATAAACAACATATCATCAAATAAGATCTATCCATAAAGAGACCTTTAAGGGACGGAAAAGTATAGGTTGTTTATTTGTTTGTTATTTTTTCGTCTTTGTTTTTCTTCCAAAGCGATTAATATATATATAAATAAAACAAAATCCAACTTTTTTAAAACCCAAATGGCAGACCGATCTTGCAAAGAAAACGGAATACGATAAAATACACCATTACGGGAAACGAGGAATGTACATAGATATAACTTGATCACGTAACCCCCTTCCCCCCCCTCCCCCCGAAAAAAAAAAAATACAAAGCAACAATATTTACTTATATAAACGAAAGAACCTAAACATCACAGAACATACATAAAAAAAACTCCCTTCACCAGATCGAGAAAACAAAAACGTATCAAGGTGACTGACCGAGAGGAAGAGCAGGTCAGTCTGACGGAGGGGCAGCAGGAGGGTGCGAGAGAGGGCGCGCCAGCCACTACTGCGGGAACTGACCACCGCTCTCTCGCCCTTCCTCAGGCTGATCCTGTGGAGAAAAGGAGGT
>NC_061848.1:5332814-5362814 GCF_019202785.1 Penaeus chinensis
GTGTGTGTGTGTGTGTGTGTGTATGTGTGTGTGTGTGTGTGTGTGTGTGTGTGTGTGTGTGTGTGTGTGTGTGTGTGTGTGTGTATGTGTGTATGTACATATACATATATACATATATACATATATATACATATATATATATAAATATAGATATATATAAATATAGATATATATATAAATATAGATATAAATAATATATATATGTATATAAAAATATATACATAAATATATAAATATATATAAACACATATATATATATATGTATAATTATTCATAAAATCATATATATATACATAAATACATATACAAAATATATATAGATATATATAAATATATTTGTATATATATGTATATATATGTCCATACATTAACACACACACACACACACACACACATATATATATACATATATATGTATGTATTTATGTGAATATATATATTTATGTATGCACATATATGTATATATATACATATATATGTAAATATGTACTTATAAATGTATATGTATATATACACATATATTTATGTGTATATATATGTATGTATATACATGTATGTATATGTATGTATACATGTATGTATATGTATGTATACATGTATGTATATGTATGTATACATATAAATACATATATACATAACATATATACATAACATATATACATATATAGACACACACACACACACACACACACACACACACACACACACACACACACACACACACACACACACACACACACACACACACACACTGAATGCATCTACATCCATCTCCCCGTCTTCCCCTGGCCCTTCCACGCGGGCTGGCGCCACTCACCCCACTTCGCCATTTCTTCTCGACGACAGACTCGCGCAGACACACACACACACGGCACCGCGACCAAGTAGACTAACCTACCTCCTCGACCTCAGGGTATGTCGAGGGCGAGACGGGCAGGGGGGGGGGGGCGAGGGGAAAAGGACCGGATAGGCGTGGGCGTGAAGGGAGTGAATTTGTTCTGATATTTATGTGATGGATGGAAATGGCGAAGGGAAAGTGCGGGGTCGTGTGTGTGTGTGTGTGTGTGTGTGTGTGTGTGTGTGTGTGTGTGTGTGTGTGTGTGTGTTTGTGTTTGTGTTTGTGTTTGTGTTTGCGTTTGCGTTTGTGTGTGTGTGTGTGTGTGTGTGTGTGTGTGTGTGTGTGTGTGTGTGTGTGTGTGTGTGTGTTTGTGTTTGTGTTTGTGTTTGTGTTTGTGTTTGCGTTTGCGTTTGTGTGTGTGTGTGTGTGTGTGTGTGTTTGTGTTTGCGTTTGCGTTTGTGTGTGTGTGTGTGTGTGTGTGTGTGTGTGTGTGTGTGTGTGTGTGTGTGTGTGTGTGTGTGTGTGTGTGTGTGTGTGTGTGTGTGTGTGTGTTTGTGTTTGTGTTGTGTGCATGTGTGTGTGTATGGGGGGGGAATCATGTTTGATTTTTGTTATAATTTTACCTGGAATTTGATTATGCGTTTTACTCCTATTATATCATTTTATTTAGTTTTTGCTGCTTTTTATAATATTTTGAGTTGTTTTTAATTTCCTGGGTTCCTAGACAATAATTACAAATACAGAAAAATACAAAACACAAAATCAACACAACATAGACAATAAACATTAAATATAAATAAACAGTGCTAAACACCACATAGACAATAAACAAAAAACAAAAGAATCAATATAATGAATAAAAAAAAATACAGTTGACATGCCAAACTCCACCCCCCGTGGGCGTGGCGACGCGGGTCACGGGCGGAGGCGGAAAGGGGCGGGCGGAAGGGGCGGGTGGGGGGGGGGGGACTTGCTGTGGGCGCCACGGGAGGTGAATATTGTGTTTCTGCGACGCCGTGAAAATATGGTGATTTTTTTCCTAAACAGAAGGAAAGGTTTAACGGGAGACGAATGTAGATGAAGAGAGAAATATGAAAGTGGTATTAGTGTTCTTATTTGTTATTTTCATGAAATGGGGTAGTAGTAGTATCATTTTCTCATTACTGTTATCATTATTGGAATGATCATAGCTGTTATCATTATTATTAGTGTTCATCTTACTATTACTACTACTATCATTATAATTATTAGGATCTTCATCATAATTATCGTATTTTTTGTTTTATTTTGTTTCATTATCAATACTATTATCATTACTTTTCAGCATCGTCATGATCACCATTATCATGATCACCATCATGATGATCGTCATCATCACCATCAGTATCACCAATGCGATCACTATCATCGCAATCATCATCACCACAACTACAGCTACCGCGAGAGGTTGTTCAATGCCCTTAGCTCACACCCCAAAACTTTTTGTGAAGAGTAGCATGTCTTTCTCAACATATGTAATGATCTGTGTGTGTAACCCTAACAACTCACGCCTCTTCCCACACGCACTGGTAAACAACGCAGATAAAACCTAAATACCAACCCAGCGAAATAGCATCTGTTCCTATATTAAAATATATGTCTATATAACATGTCCATATATACACAATAAAAAATCCTGTTATAACAACAAGGCAATTCTTGATAAGAGGAAGCCCTTCTTACTCTAGCTAAGATTCGGTCAAGGAAGATTCAAACCAGCGATCAGCATACGAACAAACGAATGAATCCCATTCTAAATGGTTAAAACAAATGAATGTGCTACACATCAAAGGCCATAAGGCACTATAGTAAGTATTATGGCGGGAAGTATTGAAGCGAGTTAACGATTAGGATAGGTGGGCAGAAGAGAAGGAAAAGGAAGAGAGAAGAAAAACTCATTGGACAGTCTCCTGAGCTCCCTACAACGAGCAAGGCCCCATTCTAAATGCAGAACTGACCATGGGACATAAGTCGGTTTACCTTGTTGCGAAGGGTAAAGTCGTGTCGTGCCTGGGATGGCGACGAACTCTCTTTTGGGTTACTTGATATGTGCAACTGGAACATGGTTCTTGTAATTCACAGAATTTATTGACCCTTGAGAATGAAACGGTTTCATAAACAGTCCACGTTCACCGCATTATTGTAAACGAATTTGCGAACACAAGTGGCCCCTGTCGTCACACTTCGCTTCCGAAAGGCGGAATAAGGTCTGAGGTAACAGAAATGTCAAATTGTCAAATTAGCCGACAGATGGTTACGCATGCATAACGATGGTAGTTTGGTTATTCTCTAAAAAAAAATGCACGAAGTAAAATGGCAATTTACATTTAGTAAGCACTCAGATTTAATTATAAAATTAGATGAATGTACTAGCAGTACAGTGCGTTTAAATTAACAATAATTGTTCGTACCAACACGAACCGTGTACGCAGTGCGATTATATGCAGTTAACGTTCACGTAAATTGATCGGTGAGAGGCGAAGTACGGCTGGACTCAAGATCTAGAAAATACTCTCTCTCGATCTTGGCTGGATTAGTCTCAGAGCGTCGTCAGTTTCTGCAAACATTTCCTGTAATCTTGCCCAAACGGTGTGTTCATTTTATTTAGTATAAATATATGACACCAGACTCTAAACTGAGCCGTTGTCTTGTTCTTAGTTACCCCATGATACATAGCTGTAGGTTACATTACTATATATTACTATTCAGTTTTGCCTATTTTTGTTGTAATTAATTGAGTACTTCTAAGTTTTTTAACATTAAAATACCTTGGTTTACCACACAAGGTATTTTTGTACAAATGCAGCTAGCTTTTAAAATACATATGTATATCATCTCTCAACAAAAATCCGAGCATAATATTTTTAACAATCTTAAAAAGGATATTAATACCACTGTTTCTTGCAATCATTTATGAGTCCAGATCTAACAATGACATAGCACAACATTCGATATCAAAGTAGGAACAAAAATTTGCAGATTGTGCAAAAAATATATAACTTCTTATAATCATAACTTACATAATTTAATATTAGCATCAAAAGGAGATACACTTTTTCATTCTTTCTGCTAACTGTCTGACTAATACGGCAATTACAGTCATACATTATACCAAAATATCTGGTACCAGTACCAAGAATACCAGAAGGAAAGACAGTAGTGCAATATACATAAATCAACAGTGCATCCAAACCATTGACTATTTAAACCCTTCTGCCTCTAGAGAGCACATTGATGGAAACATAACTGTTAGCCACACTAAGAGAGAAAGGTTAATCACCATTGTAAGTGCTTTTTGAATTCATGTGTATATATATATATATGTGTGGGTGTTGGCCGATAGTGGTAGGTATGTGCCGAAGTGGTTGGTTGAAAGGGAGGGAGGGAAGGAAGGAAGGAAGGAAGGAAGGAAGGAAGGAAGGAAGGAAGGAAGGAAGGAAGGAAGGAAGGAAGGAAGGAAGGAAGGAAGGAAGGAAGGAAGGAAGGAAGGAAGGAAGGAAGGAAGGAAGGAAGGAAGGAAGGAAGGAAGGAAGGAAGGAAGGAAGGAAGGAAGGAAGGAAGGAAGGAAGGAACAAACAAAGGAAGGTAGGAAGGTAGGAAGGTAGGAAGGTAGGAAGGTAGGAAGGTAGGAAGGTAGGAAGGTAGGAAGGTAGGAAAGTAATTTGGTAGGAAGGTAGGAAAGTAATTTGGTAGGAAGGTAGGAAAGTAATTTGGTAGGAAGGTAGGAAAGTAATTTGGTAGGAAGGTAGGAAAGTAATTTGGTAGGAAGGTAGGAAAGTAATTTGGTAGGAAGGTAGGAAAGTAATTTGGTAGGAAGGTAGGAAAGTAATTTGGTAGGAAGGTAGGAAAGTAATTTGGTAGGAAGGTAGGAAAGTAATTTGGTAGGAAGGTAGGAAAGTAATTTGGTAGGTTGGTAGGTTGGTAGGTTGGTAGGTTGGTAGGTTGGTAGGTTGGTAGGTTGGTAGGTTGGTAGGTTGGTAGGTTGGTAGGTTGGTAGGTTTGTTGGTTGGTGGAGTGAGCACAAAGTATAAAGTTTAAGGATAAGGATAAATGTAATTGCAAGGGCATGTAGATTTTAGCATAGCAGCCAGTTTGATTATAAATGTACGTGTTAATAAAATATAAACATAAAACAGATCTCTGAAATCTTGATTGTTCAGGGTTTACATAATGAGAAACAGATTAACAAAGAACAAAAATATAAGTCCAATTACATTACCATAACAAAACAAAACTAATTGCTAGGCTTCTACCACATTAGTTGCATTATACCAAATGCATAGAAAGTTAAATTAATACCATGAACAAGCACTTTCACATTCCATGTTAAGTATTTATATCACAGGGTATTTGTTTGTAATCTGTGGGTAAAATGAGTAAGTAGAAAAATGAAATGATAAGATTAGAAGTGATATGATTTCCAGAGTTGAAGTTTTACACTTTTTCTTTAAACATTGAAGTCACATTCAGTAATACTAACCTTGTCATATACTTAGCTAACTTGAAGGTGAACTTTCTATTTACCATATATATCGAACAATAAATTAGAGATTCAAAGAATGTGATATCAAAACAATTACAAAAGTCGGTTATCATCATAATCTTTAAGTATTTGAATAAAATTAATAAATAAAAGATTCAAAGAATGTGATATCAAATACCAGACATAATAATTACAGACATAATCACTTTCTCTAAGTATTTGAATAAAATTAATCTTTGTGCATACAAACCTTAAATATTTTTCAACCTGCCTCAAAATATGTGTCAATAAAATACAGTAAGAGTTTCAAATACTTGCTTACCAACCTAATAAAACAAACAATATAAACTATTTCATTACTGGAAAAAAAAATACATAAATAAAAATAATAAAAAAAAAAATCACTCAAAAAACTGCTTTAAATGCTAATCAAAGCTGAAAACTCATTAAAACCATCATAACTTAATAGCACCTTTTAGCCTTAAAATATAAACAAGATACGTGTGTCCCAATTGCTTTTTAGCTGAACAACCACTATTCACTTGGAAATATGTTATAACCAGCTAAGTTTTGTCGGCTTCTGTAGGGGAATCGGAAATTCATAGTATGGGAAAAGAGATAATCCACTCATATTGTACAAACATCTGCCAATATTTCAAGGACAGAAAAAAAGAAAACGAAATTAATGAAACTGCATACAACCAAGATACAAACTACCCCTAACTAACCATTTTCTCGTGTAATCAAACTCCACACAAAAGACTGAACAGAGTGACACTGTTTCTAATTCCTGTATTTCATTTGTGTGATGAAGGAGGCGCTTGCAGAAAAAAAGACTAGAAAGCTGTAAATGCGCTGTAGACTAGATGTTTTACATGTTTTCCCTCTTCAAAGTAAATAGTAATAACATTTAATTTGAATAAACCAAGTTCATAAAAAATGTAAATTACTAGCAATGATAGATAAGTAAAGCATATTCCCATCAGTAAGCTGTAAAATATAATATCTAAATTGCATGAAGCTATTGCTATAACATCCTTATACCAGTCTATCTATTTCTTCGAAATTGTCACCAATCAGTTACGGCTTGAGATAAACCATAGCTAAGAAAATAAAACAACCAAAAAAACAGTCAGTTTGCAAAAGGTGATAGAACTCTTACTGTCACTGTGAACTTCTATCCCAATGAAATGTAACTTATTCCAATTATCATTTGTTTTTCCTTTGTTTTATTGGTCGATAAACTGATATTCCTATTACAAAAAATATATTTACTTTTAACTTCACTTTTTCATTTTTTCTTTGTTGTTGTTAGAAAAAAGTTTTTACTTGTTAAGAACCTAACACACTAATTCTGTTGGTAGGAGGGCTTCATACAACAGCAAACCTCAATACAGTAACAGATTAGATTTTTTAATGTTGACTTCAGCTGCATATTATGAAATCAATTTTAACATAACCTAAGTACATCAGAATACATTACAGGATATGATACAGAACACATTACAGGCCCTAAGTACAGTTTGGATTAATTAATGTTACTTAAGAGGTTTTATGGAAGTTTGACTTTGATTTAATACATTATCTCTCACAACCATGCCCTGTTGGTATTGTGATCAAACTTTTTATTTTTAATTGTTTCTCATATAAGGAACTTGTTTAAGAAATGACTCATCACAAAACAATATCTCTGAAGCATATGGAATGAACATGCACTTGAAAAAAATATATTAATGATGTCTGTCATCCACAAACCTATTTCTCATACATTCAAATGAATGCTAATTACAATGAAAATAATGAAAAAGTCACCTAAAAAAATAATAATTAAAACTAATCAACTGACGTAGTACAAGTATTATTTTCTCCAAGAAACTGAAATCACTTTCATGAAAAACAAATTTCCATTAAAGCAAAAGTAGGAGTTAGTAAAATATTCTACATGTTACAGTAATACACAGAATATCTACTAAACTTACAGAAGTTCTTGGAAAATTTACTCTGCATTCTACACAAGGAAAAAGAGAACAATACATATCAAACATTTGATCGATCGGAGATATTGCAAAAAAATGCTTAATCAACTCTTCCTGTCATAGGTATGGCACACACTTTCACTTACTGTTTCATTCTCATCCATTCATGAAAAATGTGTTTAATAAGAAAATATTAAAGCTAAAAATATATATGATCCATTTGGGCAATAACTCTTTCTTTGCGATAAACAACTCCACATCACAATTCGTCATGATTCTTACTATTCTTTGGTAAATATCTTGGAATATTTGACAATATAGTTTGTTTGTTCAGGTTAGGAAAGTTTATTCCATTAACATTTTGGCGGCCTCCATTCGGTGACCCAACATAGAGCTTTACTGTAGGGTATGCATTCACACCTGCACCACTGCAAACCCATCGGTACCTCTCACAGTCAATTTTCCCCGCTTTCACTGTCCCTTGTAAGGCCTGGAAATTAAATATAGTACAATTATACTCTCAACATGAACTGCAATGTATAGCATTTATTGCAATGTTTCTACCAAAATATGTATCTCATGATTTGTAATTCTGAACCTTAAGAAATCAGTATAAATAATTCAATACAAATACACTAAGTAGACTATATAGACTATGTAGACAATACATTGATCTCTAGTTACCCTTGCAATATCTTCAAAATCAGGAGCAAACACATGGCAGTGCCCACACCAAGGGGCATAGAAGTCAACAAGCCAAGGTTCCCTATTATTAAGTATTTGCTCATATGACCTGTCATTCAGGACTGTGACCACAGATGACATCCTTGAATACACCCACTGTCTAAAGGAATCTGCATCTCTGGACCAACCATTATATTTCCTGTATGGTGAATATATAATTATTAAACATCTCAAAATTTCAGAAGGTCCTATATTATTTTGTTAAGATTAAAAGAAAAATTTCAAATAAAGTTTCCTTACCAACTGACAAAGCTGAACATACAAATCTAAAGTAATTATGCATATGAATAAATAACATTAAAGCTTTCAAGTAAATGGAGTTATCTGCTCTCCAATATCCTACTTACTCAGCTCTCCTTGTTCCCACACTTTCAGACGGGTACAGCACAATTGAGGGATAGCTTGTTATACCCTGTCGAGAGCAAGACGATCGAAAGTTGGCACAGTCAATGGTGGCAATATGCACATTAGGCACATCAGCCATTATACGTGCAAAACGCCGATATTCAGGCGCCATTTCTTTGCAGTGTCCACACCAGTGGGCAAAGTAGTCAACAACCCATAGCTCGCCTTGAGGTTTGTTCTCAATCAGGTTGTCAAACTTGTCTTCGTCTAGTGATATAACTATTAGGAGGAAATAACAGTGATATCAGGCATAATCCAGTTCATGTCTTAGCTCTTCTTCTACTAAACAAACAACAAAACAAAAAACACACCTATTTTTTTCGAGGAGAACAAAGAACAACATTAAAAGAATGACCATTGTATTTTAAGAACAAAGTTTTTTAATAACATGTGCAAGTAGAATAAAAATATGACATACTATTCTACACTTGTTCTAGGTCTTGGATATCCTAAATAACAAAATACATTTTATGACTGTCAGTATCATTATCATCACTTTGTCTACCTATATATTCTGAGAATCTTGTTCTAAATGACATGATATACCTTTAAAAAGGTTAAGTAGAAAACATAACAGCATATAATTCAAGTTACCTGCTGGGTTAAGTGTGTCCTTAACAAATTCTACAATTTGATCTGCAGTGTGGTATCCACTGTACTCATGAGGAACACTCTGATTGTACAAAATTGTAGTCGGATACTGATGAATATTGAACCTTGTGCACAAACTTTGGTGTGTAGTGCAATCAATGCTACCTGAAATGTTGGAGAAAAGAAGAGTAAAATTAAAGATAGTACAACTAAAAGCAACAAGGAAACAAAAATCAATACCATAAATATTATTCTCCATAACCAACTTCAAAAACAATAAACATTAACAAAACGCTTACCAAACTTTACTGGGGTCTCCACCAGCCGGCTAGCTTTACGAAACTCTGGCAGTAGCTTCATACACGGTGGGCACCAAGGAGCATAGAAATCCACAAACCATGTAGAGCCATCTGTCAGGACCTTAGGAAACTCCTCTGGAGTCAGGATCTGGAATCGTGTGGCAGCTGCTCCCTCTCGAGCAAACACTGCAATGTCATGGGCCAGCAGACGCCCCTGTTTGGATGAGCATGGGAGTGAAAGGGAGATTTCTACACTTGTTTACATGTTAAAAGAGTGAAATATTGTGTACTAGAGAACAATTAAATGAGAGTCAGAATGAATAAACAAACAAACAAACATTAATGATGACATATTCACACCTCAGAACCACAAACATTCAAGCTTGTCTGTCCTCTCCTTGAACAGATAACAAAGCAAAAAGCCTTGCAGTCAAAAATCCAAAACTCACATGATGTAACTCATATCCTCCGCTAGGCTTGAAAATCATAAAAGTTGGCGTTTTAGCAATGTATAGATCATCACAGAGCTTTTTTAGTAGAGAGCAATCCACCTGGCCCATCTTCAGCGATGGAAGCAAGCCGGGTAATTTACGGATCTGAAATGGAAAAAGGGAATGCAGTTTTCCATAATGAGAGGAAAAATGGGAAATAAGGAAGAAAACCTCATGATGAGGAGTCTTGTTTGACATTTCTGCCATATCTATGTTGTTTGCATTGTTTTCTATATTGCAGGTGCATTATGTGCAGGAAAGACCTCAGAGTACATTCAAGATATATTCATTTCTAGACATCTGTGTAAAAATTATCTTTATCAGGAACTTATCAAGTCCAAGAAAATTTCAGTATTAACCATTTTCATTGTATATAATCACCGTTTCTTTCTATGATGTATAAAGTAAGATTTAGACTGAAGCTTAAAAGTAATTTGTCTATTCCTTACACATCACATCTTAACTCTTATTATTTATTCTCTCTTTCTCTCTGTCTTTCTTCTTAGTACATTTCACAAACATCCTTTACTCTCACCTCAAATGTATCATCATCACTGTCACTGCTAAAGTGCATCAACCAGGCCACTGTTTCCTCTCGCATTTCTAGGTTGCGACGAATGTTCTGCAATACAAATTCACAGAATAACACAGGGACTCAAAACAAGAGGAACTTTTCACGTAAAATAAAATATCTATATACACATTTTTAAAGCAGATTAAATGGATACATGTATGAATACAATGGAAATAGATGTGCATTGATTAAGTGTTTCTTATTATACTCCTTAAATCATTCTGTACTGACGAGCACACTTCTCCTCAATTCAATTGCATTACTCTTTCCTCTTGAAGAAGTTTTCTTAACCCAATGGCGCCTGGTATAGCAAATTAAAAAAAACTCTACGCTCTGGCGAACGGCGGCAGCGCGCCGACTCCGAGCGCGTGATATCGGTCCATCAAGCCGAATCATTGCCTCGGGGCGTTTTGGCGCGGCCGCCGCTGCGGACAGCCGCACGCCGCACATCGTGCGTATTGTTATGACGGCGATAGCCATGACCCGTCGCCATTGGGTTAATCAGTCTATGTAAGATATGAATTTTCTTATAAGCGTATAACAGAAATGTCTAATACAAAATAACTTTTCACAAAAACAATTTCCCCATTAACATAATATTACTTATCTTAGTCTACGTAAGTTCACACAATTTACTCTTTTCCAAACTCGAAAACTAATATTTTACTTAGTTTTAAATTTTAGTCCAATAATTTACTATAATTTTACTGTCTATTTGATAACCAGCAACACTAACCTTAAATGTCTCCTCATCCAACTTCTTCATTTCAGGCAGCAGGGCTAAAACTTCCTTCGCAATTTCTTGCACATTCAGACTGGGGATTACTGTGCCTTGGCCCTTCCTGATCTGGTCAACTTCAAAGAACTTCAGCCCCGACTTCATGCCCAGGGAGGAGCACAGGCTCTTCTGCTGAAAACACTCTACACGCCCGAAGTTGACAATTCCATCCTTTGAGAGAGAGAAGCAAATAATAGTTTGATCCTGTTTTTTTTATATATATATATATACTAGGAAATATTGCCAAATATTTGGTAAAATATACACATGTTCTAACAAAGGTGTCAATCATAATCAATGCAAATACCTACTTACACACACATATACAAGCAAATCTACACACAAACTTGCACTTACAAATATAGCACTCAGTTTCTTCTGAGTAATCCACAAGTCATCAACTTCATCTGTGTCTTCATAAAATATCACAAGCCATGGCCTGCTCTTGTAATCTTCATATTCTAAAATGGACTCCAGGTTTGATTTCTGCAGAGTGATTACAGATGATTGCACTTGTTTTAGCATGAAGTCAATTAGGCTCTCCTTGCTCTTCTCTTGCCTATAGAAGATTCTCTGAAAATAAAACATTATAATGATTAGTTTTGTAAATTCAGTTTTAAATCAAATAAAAGAATCATAATTTCTATAACTGCGTCCCTACCCTCAAAATTTTCAACTTGCCAATTTATTTTCTTAAATCGACATTGCAGCACAATCAATAAACGTTAATTTATTTCTATCACATTCAGAATAGACCTGCAACCAATATTTTACAGATATCTATTGCTCTTAGCATCAAAAACAACAAACATACATATCAGCTTTTCATACCGATCTCCTGTGCCTTACCCCAGGATAGGAGACGAGTGTTGGGTATGATCGAATACCCTGAGAGGAACAAAGGTGGTATTCATCATCACAGTTCACGGCACCAATCCGCACTACACCCTCCAGGTCCCGAGCAACTTCACGCCACACTGGAGCCAGGGTGTGGCAGTGAGAGCACATCGGGTGGTAAAAATTGATAAACCATATGTCTTCCGATCCAGTGACACTTTGCTCTGTTGACGAAAAATGGGATTTATTTATGAAAAAATAAGTTACTGATATTATACTTAGATACTATGACAAGTTATTCCAAATTGATGGCTGTGATGGCTCAATCAAAAAAAAAAAAAAAAAAAAAAATCAATTTTAGAAAAAATTACATATAAATACCATTCACATATGGCAAGGAATAACATACCAAAGTCTGCTTTGTTGAGAGTAACAACTTCTGGGTCATCATCATATATGCCGAAATTGTCATGATAATAGCTCCAAGAATGATACTGATTCCCAGATGACCTGAAAATAACAGTCATATTACCATTAACATTCATGCTTTCCCTGATGTTCTTATTCATACTAGGTTTTACTTCATGGTATGAAACAGAAAGTAGAATCAGTTTTTGGACTACGATATAATAGGTCTCTTGGCTTTATTCATCATACACATCTGCCACCAGCTCATTCAGAAATATAGGCAACCTTTTACTATGACCAAAAAGGCACTAGGTACTAAACAATTGTAAGGGTCATCCAGAAATGCAGGAGAGATCTATTATCTAGTGGTATGAACCACCTCAAAAACAATAAGCAGCTCAACATCACTAAACAAATTTACCTAGCTTCTGAATGTGGAGGCAGTAGATGTATATAATAAGGGAATCCAAAAACTTGTCACATACTTGTAATATGGGCCTGTGATTCCCAGGTGGCTATCTAGAAAAATAGTTTCCCATGCATGCTTATCAAAAATCCTTCAAAAATCTATGAGGCCTATCTATTCATTAGAAAATCTGCATTACCTTCTAAACAGCCCTTATTCTAGCCTCTAATAAATTTCACACACAAAAAATCAAGTATGCTTAATTTTTCTACTAACTTTGAAAAGGAAAACTCAACAAACCTATTTTCATCCAGTCCTTCCTCTCCATACATGTCGTACTTCTTCCTGAGGTCTTCATCCTTCAGTACTTCATAAGCACGATTTAGCCGCACAAATTTTTCATGGGCATCGGGGTCATCCTGGAAAAAAACAGAAAGTTCTCATAATTCTGTTCACACACATTGCTCTTTTAATGTACACTTATGTGCAATTAATAAAAAAGTAACCATAAAAAAATATATATTATTGGACTTCAAACCCAAATCCAAGAATAATATATATATTTTTTTAAGGTTTTAACCAAAAAACCTTAAAGCATGACTGAAAGCCCCTATGAGATTTCTTCATTTGATTATTGTTTTCATTAATCCAGAGGAGAATTTTAATACATCAAGATGTAAAAATATTTTCTAGAATATCTTAAGACTTATAGGCAACCAAACAAAAATATGTAAAAAAAATATATATATAAATATACTATCAAAATTTTACACAAAAAAAAAGTAAATATTAAAGACACCCACAATCTCACCAGTGGCCTCAGATTTACTGGCAAATAAAAAACCGAAATGAAGTAGAGTATATCAGAGGTATTTGTTAATACTGTAAATTATAATTTACTTTGAACTGTATAATTTTCTTTTCTAGTTCATTAGTGTGAAGTCTTTTTACAACAAATCCTTGTCAAAAAAAAAATAAAAATCTTGCTTATGCACAGATAATCTAACTGAGACATATTTTTCTTAGTTTACTGATGATCCAAATTATTTTTTAACCCATTTACACCAGGATGGCCTATCTCATTATGGATGACGTCTGCATCATGCACAGTCAAAGCCTGTTCTAATTTGTACACACAAAACAGATCTGTATTTTTTTGGCTGTGGCTGCATTCTTTGGGGAAAAATAGTCCCTCAAAAGTCCCTCTTTTTAGCCCCACTACATAAAAAAAAAAAAATTATGCCACAGCCCAGATCATAGGTATGGGGGTAATTTTGTTTTCTGTGCTTCTAATTTTAGCTTGAGCAGCTGACTCAGCAAGCACCCTGACATGTGGTATAGCACTGGGGGCTCCCAGCATGACTGGGTTACACAGTAATATTCAGATGCCATTGGGTAAACTATCACCAGCTAGATACCATAGACCATTTATTGATTTAGCTGGGTGCTTCCAAATATGGATCAAAATCTGGCCATTAGGCTTACTGGACAAATTCACTTGCTACTCAACCTATATTCCATGAAAAAGAAATGGTTGTATTTATGTTCTACAAAAAGCCTGGTTAGAATTCAAACAATGTACAAGACAGTTCTTGTAAAATGTTTAGACTAAATAAACTGTCAATTTCAATTTCACCTAAAAGTATTCTCTAAACATATACCCATCTACCTCTCTCACAAACCAACTGGTGTTTGTTGGTGAGAGGTAACCCATAAGGGAAAAAAGCTTTACAATGGACAGAACATTGGAATCTTTCATATTAAATTATAAAAAATAACATGTATAAGCTTACAATAAAATTTACTGATATAGCTCTTTTCCTTAACAGATCACAGGTTATAGTTCCAGTTTCCCACAGCTATGTATTACATCTATAATACTAGTCTTTGGCAAGTTGATAATAAGAAAGTTGTGCAACATGTAATACTTTGGTATACATTTACAGGAAAATATAATGCCACTCTAATAATCAAAGAGAAAACTACACTTGTTAATACATTAAATAATCTTTGTAGGCAACACATAATATCAGAAATGAAGAAAATTGGTCTCAAAAAATGCCAAACAGATGGGAGTCTGGGGACATGGCTGGAGTAATTCAGACTTAATCTCAGAGGGGTAAGGTCACTTCATAAGCATTAACAATACTTACCATTATATCATTTGCGATGGAAAAAACAAGAGATTTGCACAAATCACAACATTGATAATTAAAAGAAGGAATAAGAAGTGCAAGATTGGATGACTGTGTGAAACTAAAAAGGTAACAATCACAGAAGTTTCAAGTCAAGTTTGACAGAATAAAACCATTATCATTAAAGGAAAACATCTGATTTCCCAAAACATTGTGGGTTCATCATCGACATTTACTCATTTAACCAAAACAGGACATAAATAACCCCGAGCACAGAACATCACAACGTAACACCAAACATTAAAGCTTACCGTGTTCTTGTCAGGGTGCAAGGTGAGGGCCTTCTTCTTAAAGCCTTTGCGAATCTCCCTCTCGTTTGCATTCCTGGCCACTCCAAGCATCTCGTAGAAATCGTCCGCCAACGCAAGCGAAGAGAAGTGGCAGAGGAGGAAAAGGCAGACTAGGAGCTTTGTCATTTTCTGTTGGAAAGTAGAAATGGCATGAATGAAGATGTGTCAATTTATGGACTAAAATAATGTAAGTGACTAACCGATAAAGAGAAATGTGCAATTAAAATATGAGAAAATGTATAATATGATTTAAAAAAGGGCTAATTGCCATAAAATATTTCATGACACAAATTTGAAACGACAATCGAGTGTTGATACTATACAGTCTTACTTAATTACTTTACATCTAATTTCTATCCGGAGTGAGCATTTATTGCCAAAACCCGACGTTTCACAAATTAGTGTATTTGTGAAGAAAAACAAAGAAAATCACATCACAAATAATAACTCTTAAACAGACCTGACACTTCAACATGTTATTAATTCATAACTAAATTAACCTCCAACAAATTACAAAGACACAAACTTTTCCACGTTAATAAACCATACGTACGGTGAATGAGAGGCTGTAATTATGTAAATAAATATTAAAATTAGGTGAAAGAAGACACCTATCGGTAACACGTCCCTTAGGTTTACATCACACCACATCCGACACTGATCCGGCGAGTCGTGATTTTGGTTCTGACTTTGAGAGATTTTGTTGAAGGTGTAGATTTTCGAGTGGTTAGTACTTTTTTTGTAATGTGTGTTGGTGTTTTTAGTGTAGTTATTATTATTAGTATTCTCATTCTTTGTAAGATGATCCTTTTTGCTTTTAAGTACTTGACAGGTGCATATATGAGCTTTATTGAAGATGTACAAACATATTATTAAAAAATCAAACGTAAGAACTTACAAAAACATGTAAAATGATAAAATACGCTATAATAATAACACTAAGTAATAAACACAACTTATCAAAATAATGACGTTTGCGGCAAAGCCTCCTAGAGTCGACACAAAGTAAGGGAAATGTGTCTCATCGACGAATAAGAAAAGGACACGCTGAACATCAGTGTAAAAGTATACAAGGGGGCGGGGGGGGGGGGGGGTCAATGATCTCAAGGTATTAGTGTATGCGCTTATGTGTATATATTTATGTACGTACCTATGTGTGTATGTGTGAAGTTATGTAGGTATATTATAGTATAATGTATATATATGTCTGTCTGTATGTATGTATGTATGAAGTTATGTAGATATATTAAAGTATAATGTATATGTCTGTATGTCTGTTTGAAGTAATGTAGGTATGCATGTATGAAAGTATGTGTATATATGGGAGTAAAGAATGAAGGATGGGTGTAAGTAATGTAAGTAAGTATGCATGTATGTATGAAAATAGTCTGATAACGACTGTCACACCTGTATGATCATGTTTAGGTATGCTGTAGATTTATACAGTAAGTTGAATATAAATGTCCACACAAGTGTTACAGTAATGAATATGTCCTACGAATACTGTCCCTATTTACCGCTTATGCAAATTTGGATAAATATGTGAGACGTGAGCGTTTGGTGTGTGTATGTAAATATATATATATATATATATATATATATATATATAAATATATATATATATATTTATATATATATATGTGTGTGTGTGTGTGTGTGTGTGTGTGTGTGTGTGTGTGTGTGTGTGTGTGTGTGTGTGTGTGTGTGTGTGTGTGTGTGTATGTATGTATGTATGTATGTATGTATGTATGTATGTATATATATATATATATATATATATATATATGTATATATATATATATTATCAGCCTGAGTCAATCCACTGCAGAACGTAGGCTTCTCCCAATATTTTCCAATTTTGCCTGTCTGCGTTTTTTGTTTCGAGTCTCGGCTCCCAAATATCGTTATTTCGTCACGTCATCTTGTCATTGGTCTGCCCCTTGGTCGTGTTATGTTATCTCTTACCCAGTCTGTTACTTTCTTTGTCCATCTGTTGTCCTGTCTCCGACATATATGACCTGCCTATTGCCATTTTTGTCTGTTCCCTGATCCACGTCGCCCTCATCCGATCTCTTAGGCTAATTCCCTGCATCAACCTCTCCATCCCTCTCTGGGCACTTGTTAGTTTCCTTTCCATTAATTTGGTTGTAGTCCATGCTTCTGATCCATAGGTCATAACTGGGAGGACGCATTGATTAAAGACTTTTCTTTCTAAACCTAATGGCAAGGAGCCTCTTAGTATGCCGTGTCTGCCTAAGGCGCTCCAGCCTAGACTGATGCGTCGCTTAGTTTCCTCTTCGCTAGATGTGTTTGTCTGTACGAGTTGCCCTAGGTATATATACTTGTCCACTACCTCTAGTGGACAAGTTGCATTTTTCCAAAATAAGTGTTACATATATATATATATATATATATATATATATATATATATATATATATAAGCGACTATAAAAACATATGTCATGCACAATAGATAGATGGATAAATAGAATAGATAGATGGACGGATAGACAGAGAGATATAGATAAACGTAAATACCATACATATCCCATTGTATATATGTAAATAGTTTAATAATGACTATCACACCTGTATAATCATGTCTAGGTATACTGTATATTTACGCGATAAGTTGAATATAAATGTACACAAAAGTGTTACAGTAATGAATATGTGAAACATGAATGTACCCTGCAAATATATATATATATATGCATATATGCATACACACATATATATATATGTATATCTGCATACACACACACATATATATGTGTATAAAACACACATACATATACGCACGCGCGCGCGCGCGCACACACACACACACACACACACACACACACACACACACACACACACACACACACACACACACACACACACACACACACACACCAATATATATATATATATATATATATAAGCGGCTAAAAAAAAGTTTGTATCAAGTAAGATAGATGGACGGATAGATAGAGAGATATAGACGTAAATACAGGTATACCATATATATCCAATTGTTACCCTTGTATTTTTTTCATATAATTAGACAGTACGATTCTCTCTTTTTCTCTATGTCGCTTTCTTTTTTTGCCTCTGTCGCTCTTTCTTTCTCTTTATGTCTCTTTCTTTCTCTCTTCATGCCTGCTTTTCTTTCTCTCTCCATGCCTGTTTTTCTTTCTCTCTCCATGCCTGCTTTTCTTTCTCTCTCCATGTCTGTTTTTCTTTCTCTCTCCATGTCTGTTTTTCTTTCTCTCTCCATGTCTGTTTTTCTTTCTCTCTCCATGCCAGTTTTATTTTCTCTCTTCATGTCTGTTTTTCTTTCTCTCTCCATATATGTTCTTCTTTCTCTCTCCATGTCTGTTTTTCTGTTTTTCTTTCTCTCTCCATGTCTCTCTCTTTCTCTCTCAGTCTCTCTCTTTCTCTCTCTGAGTTGTTTATCTACCTTACTTACTTAGTTTAGCCTTTCTATTTTTCTCCGCAGCAAAAAAAAAATAAAATAAAATTGCGTATTCCTTTACGTATAATCTTCTCGACAGCAAAAAACCTGCCTATATTTTCCAATAGAAGTTAGCTTTTCCTCCTAACAGGAAAAAATCAAACTAACTTTAACTAATAATACTTTGACTAGTAACAGAGCTAACGGGAGTAAATAACAAAACCATATTTATGAAATCATTGAGAGAGGAAGGACATATCGACTTCAGGTAAATTAATAAAAAACTAAACAATGAGGATATTAATTAAACTAGAGGGTAATGGGCACCTGATGTTGTTTTTTAAATATTGAAGAGGACTTTGGAATCCCATCGTGGAAATGTGTATGATCATTATTATTTATTGAAAAAAAAAATTGTCACATCAACATCTAAGGCTATTAGCAGCGTGTACAAAATATAGTAATAGGGTGGGGCTTGGAGGCGATCCCCCATGTAAGAAAGTTTTTTGGGTTCAGTAAGGTGATGTTTGTGGATTTCTATAATGATCAGTGGTCAAAACAAACAAATGTACCAGACAATAAAGGTCACACAGCACTATGGTAAAGTATTGTGGTGAAAAGGGTAAATAGGAGTTAACGATTTGGATAAGTGGACAGAAGAAGGTGATGAAGTTGAAATGGAAAAGGCAAGAGGAAGAAGAAAAACAGGGATGTCATTTCATCCTTTGCTTGGGGGGCAAAGGATGGGCGAAGTGAGCACAATTAGCTGGGGATATATATATATATATATATATATATATATATATATATATATATTTTTTTTTTTTTTTTTTTTTTTTGGGGGGGGGGGGAGGGGGGCGGTGGATAACACTCAATAGACCATAAAGAAAATCCTATTGGATTAATGGTTAATGGTTAGAATAAATAAATGTGCTAGACATCAAAGGTCATATAGCACCATAGTAAGTACTGTGGCGAAAAGGGTGATAATGAGCAAATGATCAGGATAAGATGTTTTAGATGTCAAAGGTTGTAGAACGCTGTAGGGCAGAATATTATTGAAAGGGATATAGAGGGGGAGCAAATGGAATACAGTGAGGATTTGTAAAAGGATGTGGTTAAAAGTATAGGGCGATCAGGTCAAATTGAGAGTACGTGTCTGAGGAAGGGAGAGAAACACTGTATGGGAAAACTGCAAAAGAGAATTATGAAACAATCAGATGGCAATACAGTAAGAAACGATTGTTGTTGAAGTCGGAGAAGAATCCTGAGAATGAAATAAGGGAACAGGGGATGGCGGTGAAGTACCGGGAAGAACCACACAGGGAACCACAGGACATTTATTTTTGACTTATGGGAGTCACGTAAGCATCTAAGTGGGGGTGGTAAGGATAATGGGGAAGGAAGAGGGATTGGTGATGCACATAGAGAAGAGGAGGATGGGGTGTTATTTGAGTGAGTGGGAGGAAGAGGGGTAGGGGGAACTTGAGGAGGATGAGGATGGAAATCGGCAGATGTTTTAATTGTAGAGTGAATAAAGGGATTAGAGGGTGGATGAGTCATGTTTATGAATTTTTGGATGTCTTCAAGAGTTTCTGGAGGGAAGTTGGATGGGGAGGTCTGAGAACCAAAGGTTTTCTTATGCGGAGGAGAGGAGGGAATAGATGTCCGAGGAGCAGAGGGATAGGTGGGTGTAGGAGAGGATGTGGTAGGAGAAGATGGAGTGGGATGTTTAGGTTGTATGGTGCGACAGATAGAATGAGGAGGGGGATTGATAGGCATTGGGGAAGTGGTAGAGATTGGAATATCTGGATATGTTGGTTAAGGGTAGAGGGAACAGACACTGGAAATTCTTGAGAAGATGGGAGGGGAAGGCGAAGCACAATTTTCGAAAAGGCACAAAGAAAAATATGGTCGGACAGGGCAGGACACTCCACCAATAGAAACTTCATGGGGGAGGTCATGTCTCAAAGTCAAGGCTGGTCCCATGTCCATGTGAACGTAGGGGACATTTTCACAGAGAAACATGCTTACTAAGCCGCGGTAGGATTGCCAGTTCCTTTCCGGCCCGACTTTGACCCCAACATGCTGACGTTAGCATATCAGTACTCATTAACAGCTGAGTCGACTGAGAGGGGCAGCGGCCGGGCGCGAACACAGGACCTTGCGATTGCAAAGCCAGCGCTCTACCACTGAGCTATGCCACCCTCTAGGTCATGTCTACGGAAGTTAATCTTGGCAATATTGGTGTAGGACTTCCGTTGGCCCCTGGGAGGAATAGTGTAGCACTGGACTGCCACTGCATCATAGTCGACAAGGCATGCGAGCAAGTCGTTTTCATAAGCTGACCAGTCCTTGTTGTAGACAGGACAGTCAGTTGGAAAGACAAAAACAGTTCCGGTACAAGTATTAAGGGAGGAGTGAGGTTAGGCAGGAATAGGTTTACCAGGGTAGTTAGTGCACGAGCTTGGGACTCAGAAGGCGTGAACGATCAGAACGACTGCGAAAGGAAACTTTGTCCACTTGTTTTTGGAGACATTGTTGGAAGAGAAGGGTATTGTCAGAGCATGGGGCCGTAGGGGGAATTACAAAGAATTGGTCCCACTTGATTGGGCCAAAAGGGTACTCAAAAGATGTGCAGAGGTGGAAGCAGCAGAAGGACGAGGGCGGGGGGAAGATTGGGTGGTATGGAAAGAGGTAGTAATGTTGGGAGGAGGACAATAAGGATAAAGAGTAGTAATAAGGTGGGTGGGGAAGACTGTGCAGTAAAAGATGGAGTGGAAGATGTTGGGAGAGAAGAAGGGGTGTATTCTGAAGGATGAGTAATGACCTGGGTGGAGAATTCAGAGTAGATAGAGTTGATAACAGGAGGGGGTATTATCAGTCGGAGCCGTGGTCAAAGGAGAGATCAGATTTAGATAGGCTAGTTGATGAAGGGACAAGCCTTAATGCCCCTAATAAGGGTAAAACATCATCATTGGCCATGGTAAGCTTGAAATAAATGGAGAGAGGAAACGGTCTACCCCTCAGGGTCTCCATGAGGGGTAAGGGTTGGACAATTAACCAAGGGAATACCGTGTCCATGGCTCCCGGACACAAAACCAGCCTTTCAACTTTCCAGCACCCCCCCCCCCCCCCCACGACAACAACGAGCAAGGGATTTGGATTAATGATAACTCTATATTGACTAAATGTTATGGTGTATTTTAAATTTCTATGTAATGTTTTTCTGGTATTCACGGATAATATGTATAAATTCTTTCATATGTTGCTGTTGTAGTTCTACTACCACTAGGTGAAGTACAGTTTTATAAAAAGGTTAGTACCGTGGTACTGGTGATGCTGATGTGATCACAACCCATACATAATTAGATGCAAGCATCTGCTCTTGAACCTTTTGGTTGATTAAGAGGTAAATCTAGTATTACTGTATATAAATATATGGTATTAAGATATAGGAAGATCGATGATAACCAGAGGATAAAGCCCCTAGAGTTTTTTTTTTTTTTTCAATAAAGGTGATGTTTGTGGATTTCTAGAATGGTTAATAGCCAAACCAAACAAATGTACCTTACATCAATGCTCATATAGCATTATGGTATGGTATTGTGGCCAAAACGGTAAAAATGAGTTAACGATGAAGGGGATGCAGAAGAGAAGGAAAAGGATAGGGGAAGAAAAGGCCATGCAAAATTAGTGGAGGATCAAGGTAGATTTATTTATTGAAAAATTTCTGCCACGTCAACATCTAAGGTCATTAGCGGCGTATTCAAAACATGGTGATAGCAAAGCCCCCAGGTGAGGAAATCAAAGGTCATATGGTAAATTAGAGTAGAAAAAAGAGGGTTAAGAACGAGTTAATGATTGGGGTAATTTTTAGGTTGAACAGTACTAGAGGTACTAGTGAAAAGTTGAGATAGATTGAGCTTATGGAGTATAGTATAAAGTAATGACTGTTAGAAAGGTAAGGAGTGAAGGGAGTAGAAAACATTATGAAAAAGTACTGTGGCGAAAACGGCAAAAATTAGTTTAGGGATTAGGATACGTGGACAGAACAAGGGGATGAATAAAAGGAAAAAGAGAGAAGAAAAGACCCTGCAAAATTGGCTGAAGACCAAGGCAGGGGTGACCCCCTACATTGGGCCTCAGTCCCCGTCTCCTAAGCCCCCTCCCCCACGTCAACAACGAGCAAGGGATGGGGATGGACCAAGGTAGAGGTGATCACCTATATTGGGCCTCATTGGGACTCAGTCCCTGTCTCCCCCACGGCAGCAACAAGTAAGGGATGCGGTGGGATGTGTATGAATTGTGTTTTGTGCAATGTTATTCAATCAATGTTCGGTTTTCTTTAACGGGACTGCGTAAAGAATGACGAGATGTTAAACCTTAGGCTGCGTTTACACCAAGCGAATCGAATCGATTCAATTCATGAAGAATCAACACGATTCATGAATCGTGTTGATTCGCCACACTAGCGTCATTGTAATCCTTTACACCAGGCGAATCGATTCAATTCAAATCATGGTTAATGGTTAATGGTTAATAGCAAAATAAATGTGCAAGACATCTAAGGTCATATAGCACTATAGTTAATGTTAGTGAAGGATGGTTGGGTTAGTGATTAGTTGTTAAAGCTGGGTTAAGGAATTGGTGAGTGAATGGGTTAGGGTCGGATGAGGTAATGTAAAGGGGTTAGATCAAGTGAAGGATATATATGCGTTTGAGGAAGGAAAACAGGTTGTTAAAGCAGAAAGTGTGAGATTCTGTAAGGATGTCTGATAAGTTGGGATGTCTATGTAGGGAGGATATGGGCATGACAATAGAATATGTGGGACTGAAAGATAATATAGGTGGGGCTGGAGTCAGGGGGAATGGGTTTTGTTGGGATGGGGTAGGAGGATTGGTTGAAGGGAGAATATGAGTAGGAGGAGGATGGATATCGGCAGTCACTTTGAGTGTGGAGGGAGCGGGAGTAGAATTTGAAGATGCGAGTATTAGTTTGGGACTCGATTATGTAGTTCTGGATATCTTCAAGAGATAAAGGTTTTCTTGTGAGGGGGGGGAAGAGGGGGTGGAACGTTTATTCTGTCTGCTGCGGGTAGTGCGGGGAGGGAGAGGGGAAGGGAAGGCTGTAGTAGAGATTGGGGTGTCTGGATTTAGGATGGCAAAATAATTTGATTGGGTAGAGATTGGAGTGTCTGGGTTTAGGATGGCAAAATAATTTGACTGGGGAAGGTAGGAGGTAGAAGAGGGGAAGTTAGATGGAGGGGGGTTGGGTTTAGGAGAGGGTTAATGGTTAATGGTTAAAAGCAAAATAAATGTGCTAGACATCTAAGGTCATGTAGCACTATAGTAAATGGTAGTGAAGGGTGGTTGAGTTAGTGATTAGTTGTCAAAGTTGGGCAAAGGAATTGACGAGTAAATGGGTTAAGGTTGGGTAAGGTAATGTATAGGGGTTAGATCAAGTGAAGGATGTATATGTATTTGAGGAATGAAAACAAGTTGTCAAAGCAGAAAGTGTGAGAAGTTGTGGGAGGGATCACGAAAAATCGGTCCTATTTAGCTGGGCTAAATAGATTATTTAAGAATTTTGTAGAGATGGGGGTAGTAGAAGGACGGGGGCACGTGGAAGAGGGAGTAGTGTTGAGGGAGGTAGTGTTGAGGGAGGTAGTGTTGAGGGAGGTAGTGTTGAGGGAGGTAGTGTTATGGGGAGGTGGGCAATAAGGTTGTAAAGTAGTAATAAGGGGAGATGGGGTGGTTGATGGAGAAGGTTGTGGGAGTAAAGGTGTTGAAGTTGAGCATGTTGGGAGAGTAGAAATGTCTCCTGGGGGTTGGTTGTTGTTTAGGGTTGTTACTGTACTAGCATGCATTGATGATGGGGGAGTTGTTGCAGTGTTCGGAGCCGTGGTCAAAGGAGAGCTTGACTTGGGGCTATTTGATAAAGGGGCAAGCCTCATTGCCCTTAAGAGTGGGATTACGTCTTCATTATTGGCCATGATAAGCCTGGAGTATGTTGGGGAAAAAAAATAGTCCACCCCTCAGGGTCCCCTTGAGGGGTAAGGGCCAGGTATGGCTGGGGAATACCGTGCCCATGGTTCCCTCAGGCCGTTCAGGACTGACAAAGTCAGCCTTTCATCCTTTCAGCACGGCTCTCACACCTTAGGTGGTGGATAGTAGAAGGGATTGGTGAAGAAACTGAAACGAAAAGTATGAGTGGGGAAAAAGACTATGCAAAATTAGTTGAGTCGATGGCCGAGTCCCAAGGTTGAGGAGTTCCCCATCATTGGGTCTCAGTCTTCGTCTCCTAAGCCCCCCACGACAACAACGGGCAAAGGATTGGGGGGGGGGGGGTAGAAAATAAAGGAATTTAAGAGTACTAATTTCACGAAGCGAGGTGTAACTGGCTCACTTCGATGTTATATCTTCAGAAGCTATGACATCCCCTCATTTTCTACTTTTGTTACCATTCGTTCATTTGATGCGCAAATGGAAAAGAAACGCACGCAGCTTCAAGAAAAGGGAAACTGGTCATAAAGCGGCCTTCGTAAAAGTTGACACCTTCAGACAGCACTTTGCGGTGGTATGAGCCATTCGAAATAAACGAATAAAAAAGGAGACGGTGACCAGGCAGGTTGTTGGTTGCCTAGTATCACCAACCACTGGTAATGTTGACCATTTTTCGTGTGTTATTGTCATCACCTGTACTGTAACCATATCTTAACTTTGCCTGCAGTATTTGTTATAATGTTGCAATTTTCACAAGTAGTTTGATTATATAGGCTACACAGGAACAAATTCAAAACCGAGGAAGCACAGAAGACAAGAGAAACCTGGTTTTCTTATGCTTCAGTTGATTGTAAACCTAATTAATTTGATAGTTCACATATACAGTCAAACTACACATTTTATTCGAGCAAATTAACGGACTAACAAAATACCAAAGACGGCACTACCCGTTGATTTCACTCGATCACAGGCTCGTCAGTTGTGCATCAACGGAGCCTCCGGGCTAGTACAGTGGTAACGTGTCGGCCTCTCATCCGAGGGGTCGGCGGTTCGCGCCCCGCTCAGGCGCGAGAAGTTGCAATTGTCGCCTGGAGGTTACTGCTGTGGCTGGGCACCACGGCGGGTAAGGACTAAGACGAGTCAGCACCAGCTGACACACGTTAGCGAGTCGGCATTAGTCGACACAGGCCGGGCTCCCCTCATTGGCATAGCCCGGGCGAAGCTCAGCTTCGCATATCGGACTTATCCTTATGCATCAACGGCATTAAGCGAGTGCTTATCAGGCATATGGGATCTTAGCATTTTCTGTCCTTCCTTAGTTACTCGCATCCTATACCGCGAAACCCAAGGATAGGGAGATCTAAAGATGCAGGGGGGTGCGGAAGGAATGCTTAATGGTTAAAATAAATGCGCAAGAAGTTAAAGGTCATATAGCACTATGATGAAGTATTTTATGTGGAAGAAGAACCGATTCCTAATGAAGGAGTGGCAGTAAAAAGGTTAAGAAGCACTGATTTAGAGGAGACCATTATTTTTATCTGATACTTGAATTTCTCCCAGCTTACACAGCTTTTGTACGATATAGTAGTAGTTAACTACAATTGTGCGACTATTATTAGAACATTCCGGAAAATTTCTGGGGCCGGATACTCAAAACAGCTTACAATGTTGTATCTTACAACGGAGCCGTTACAATGTCGTAAGGCCTCCGAAGGCCATACTCGAAACAAAATTAGCCATGTTATGACGTCACACATTGTAAAGTACCTTGTAGATTACAACTGCTCCGGGGCTCTCGTAAGAGTTTGAAACCGGATATAGTAGGGTTTATTTCCCGATTACTTAGTCGACAGATACCTTAATTGACTGTAACATGCCGTTTTCATATTAAATACCGGGGAATTTCAATTGGAATTTCCATTGGTTGTTACGTCTAATAGGCTAACTGCTAATTGGTCAATCGACTACCAGTCTGCCCTCTCTTGGCAGTCAATGGAATCAACGTACAATGTAAACACGGGCCTTCCAATGTGCTTACTACGTTGTAATTATTTTTTGAGTATCGGTGGTCTACAATGTAGTAAGGAGATCGGAAGGTACGATGTAGTAAAGCGGTTACAACCTCCTCGACCTTGTAACGGACGGGTAGTTTTGAGTATCCCAGCCCTGAACTACAGGTGACGAAAAACTTTCTTGTTGTATGTGGAAGGGATAATTAAAATACCGAAATCTTACTGAATGGTGTATGTAACACATGGCACTAATCCTAAACTTGCACAACTATAATGAAGAAAAATCACTGACTTCATTAAAATAAAGTTGATAACTTGTTTAAATCTCTTCTCTGTCCAAAGCAAACATTCAATATTGTCACAGCTAGTGAATATAATACCTTTCTTAAAAGCGACTACCAGATGCAAGTTAATCACTGCACCGATAGCCATTTTGCCATTTTTAAACCAAAGGTGACTGACTTCTGGTAAGAATTGCCATTTTTGATAAATCATACACGGCTAACCAATACTCGTAAACCTTGCAAAAGAAATTAAGACAGTAAGAATGAGTAGTTTTGATAACTCCAACTCAGGTTTTCAGCTAAAGGCGCTGCTCACACGCCACAGGCTTGAGGTGGAAGCAGGCGATGTCGTGCCAAGTGATACCGTCGTTGATGTAAAAGCGATTGAGAATACCAAGGCAGTTTTCGTCTCCAAATCTGTTGTCGGGTTGCGCGGTTCCGAATCTGGCGGAGGAGGAATGCGTGAATGAGTGGAGAACAAAATGCTGTTGATAGGAAATGGTGGAGGATAGATAGTGATAGATAGTGACAGTTGAATGGTTGAGAGGCGAGGAGAAACGTGATAAATAATGGTGGAGGAGGGGAGAGGACAGACATGGTAGCAATAAGTGGTGGAGACGAGATGAGAAAGATGAAAATGATAAAGATAATAGTGGGGAAGATGCAAATGATGTAGATATTAGTGTGTTAGACGAAAATGAGAGGATGATAAAAAACAATGCAGAAGAGAGGAGAAATAATGACAGTAGTGACTAACAAAAGTAAAGAATAAGACGTTTAAGTTAATAGCCTGTTCTAATTTTGTTTTGCCAAAATCTATTCCTTTTTATACAATTCAGCAATACGCCTCACGACAAGGAAAAAATAATAATCAGATTAGCATTGACAGAAATCGCCCTTCGCGTGTGCTCGGCCGCCGAGTCAAAAATAAATCCCAGGAAAAAACGCGGGGAAGCTTTGATAACGTCACAGTAGGTGACTGGCCGATACAGCTAATGTATCTGAAGCCGAATAGACTAATATTTTTTCAGATCTGTTTACCGCGAATTTTGTTTCACGAGCGATGGCAGTAGTAGTAGAAACGGCTACGGTGTAGCAGAGCCAGTTTATGGTATAATTCAACTAGTTCGAGGTTCCCAAGCTGGGGGCCATGGGATACTTCCTGGGAGATGTGGAGCAATATGCAAATTATGACCTCGTTAATTCAAAGTCATAATCAAAGTCCTTGGATTTGGTCTCACCTACAGTACCTACAGATAATTACCTCTCGCATATCAATAAATTAGAAAATAAATATAAATCTTTCCATATAGTGTTCTTTTCCTACAACTATTGGCACCACTACATTATTGATAACTAGTAATAATCTGCCAAGGTGACAGACACTGAAAGGGAAGCTAATAACGCTTACATTACAGACAGGAATGAAATAATGAATGGGTACATAAGTGAATGATGGAAAGAAAGAAACGGTTGAATGAATACATGACAAAGTTATTAAATTAATGAACGAAAGATGGAATTATATCTAGGCACAGAAATGGTGAATAAATAAAACAGACAGACCCAAGGAGATGGACTGTTTGTAACGTCATCGTGGCTTCCCGCGCTTTTTCCGAACCTAATTCGTTGCGTCGAAACGATACTTTACGGGCGGATGTCTTTCAAAACTTTTAAATTTCTAATGTTGAATAACTACGTTGGATCAAAAAGACAAAAGGGAAGATACGGAAGAGAAAATGGATGAAACAGAAGAGGAAAAATGCGAATTATAGAATAAAAGAATACACCAAAGAAAGAAACTAAACTATTTCAAGCTCCAATACCAACGGAGAGCGAATAACCGAGAACATTTAACTGAAAATGGTAACAAAAGTATGACACTAATAGCAAACCTAATATTCAAATACCAACACTAATATCAATCCCAATAAATGTATTAAATTTACACCACTATCTCACAATTTTAAAATAACCTAATATTAACAAAACTTCCTAGATTTTAACTCGACTGAAAAGCGTCTCCGATCCTTACCCTCCTGTGCTGCTCCAGTTGAGTCCCTGGAAGGCCCCCGCTCCGGGCCCGTTCCACCGCCAGTCGTTGCCCACCTTCGACCCGCTCGTCCAGATGTATGGCACGTTGTCTAAGAGGAGTAGGAGTGTCATACGTTAATACGTCAGCGTGCATCAGTGTATGCATCGATATACAGGTATCAGCAAGGTCGCCTTAACAGCATTATAGGTCCCCGGACAATGCATAACTTACAAAGTCACAAAATACAGATTAGCACGGGTCCCCAAGGCAACTGCCCAGCTTGCCGATGCTTTTAAGAAGGCCTGGTTATCAGTGTGTAAGTATGTATCGTTACACAAGCATGCATCGGTGTATATACGTGCATCAGTGTGTAATGACATATAAGAGCACTTTAATGTATATGTATGCATCGATATATAGTACATGTGTGAAGTCTATAGTTAATCTATATGCAAGTTTACATCTGTATGAAGTATACAATAATATTACAATACCCAGATAGTAACCTGTGGGAAAGTGAAATACTGCTCTGGCCTTCGGCAGTTCTGTGGTTTACATTATGCATTATTATAACCAAGAACATGTAACCAAGTTAGTTCAAATTATTCCCTCCCGTCACCACTAAAAAAAATGCTGTTAGTATCATTATACCATGGCGCTGCAGTTATAATTAAAGAAACTAACTAACCTGAATCAATAACGCCATTGATGTAGTCACTCTCTTCATTGGTCTCTATGCTGATGGCGTTCCATCTGTCTCCAAGGTTTCTGCAGTAGTTGACAGCATCAGTGTGACTGAATTTTCGGTCACGGTCTCGGCGCCAAGAGAAGTGGTAGTTGCTGCCAGATGTCGTGTCGTGAATCTGCCGG
>NC_061848.1:5372814-5390314 GCF_019202785.1 Penaeus chinensis
ATATACATATACAAATATATGCATATATATACATATACAAATATATGCATATATATATATATATATATATATATATATATATACATATATATATGCATATCTATTCATATACATATATATATGCATATCTATACATATATATACATATAATAATAAATATAAATATGATGTATATGTATATAAATAATATACATATGTATGTATGTATATATGTATGTGTTTGTATGTATATGTGTGTATATGTATATATATATATATATATATATACAGAGAAAGAGAGAGATAAAGAGGGGAGAGAAAGAGAGAGACAGGCAGACATAAGGACAAACAGAGACAGAGAGGGAGCGAAAGAGAGACAGACAGACAGACCTGTTATATTCTATATTATTATATTTTTACGATAAAGATATATTAGTATGTTTAGACAGATTACACAAACAGAATTTCGAAATTGATATATTTACGTACATCTTCGTAAGTGCCAGGGGGGAGGGGTTGGGGAGGAGGCGAGAGGATGGGAGTTTGATAGAGGGACTGGAGGTAGGGGGAGGGGGAGGATTGAAGAATTAGAAAGGGAAGGAGCGAAGTAAGGAAGAGAGGAAGGAGCAGAGAAGTTACGAGAGGGGAGAAGGGAAAGGGGAAGGGAGAAGGGAGAAGGGAGTAGGAAGGAGTTAAGAGTGGGTAGGGGGAGGGGGAAGGGGGGGATAGATTGCGAGAACATCCAGTCAATTATGGGAAAGAGAGATGGAGTAGTCACGCTACGGTCGACCTTGACGCCGGGAAGTGAGAGTGAGTGATCTTCACACACGGTCAGCGCGCCGACTCACACACACACAGACGCACATGTACGTTTACACGCCCATAGACATACTAAGAGACACACATACAATTATATATATATATATATATATATAGATAGATAGATAGATAGATAGATATGTATATATATATAGATAGATAGATAGATATAAAGATTTAGAGTATCTACATCCATATTGCGATGCTTATATATATATATATATATATATATATATATATATATATATATATATAAAGAGGCATATATAGATATATAGATAAAGTATCTGTGTATCTATCTATCCATCTATATATATATATATATATATATATATATATATATATATATACAGAAAGACACATGCTTGTTAACACACATACGCAATGCCATATACTTAGACGCACGTATCTTACGATATATTTACTTACACAAGCATAATTACAGACAAACGCACGCATGGTTAAGAAACCCAACATAACTACAGTCGGAAAAGAAACTGACAACTCACGCCATTTAAACAATAAAACTGTAACTCATCTCAAATCACGTGTTATTTATTTGAATTAAATACTCGGGAAATTTCGGCAGTCCTTCATGATACGCTCGTTGGCGTTCTTTTGTTGCGAGAAAGTTTGTCGATATTCACGCCAAAAGGTTAATTGCCCTTCCAATTTTCGTTTTTTAATGATTGGGGGGTTATCGGTTACTTTATTTCCTTGAGTTATCATTCAGGTTATGAGTTTTTAAATAATATTTGTTATCGACGTTATAGAGATTTTATATATTATATTGTTATCTATATTTCGATTTTTTTTAGCTACTTTTATTTACTATTGATAGCAACAATGTATTATCTGCAGGCTTCTGTGAAAAAAAAATCGGGTGGATATACAAACATATATTTATATATAGACCCACTAACAAACATTGTGGCGTTAACAAAATACTTTGCTATGGTATAACGTAAAAAGAAAAACGAAAAATGTCATTACAAACAACATCTACGAATAAGATACCGCGCTCAAAGTGAGGGGTTCCGAGATATGAGATTTACATTCGTACAGTTTCCGAGATTTTATATCCATAACGCATCATTTCGCGGATTAAACTATGACAAACAATATTACAATATGTATTATTATAAGTATAGTTATTACTGATTTTTTCTTCAATGAAGTGAAAATAAATCTTTAAATTGCTGATCATCCTGTGATGATTAGGATGATCAATTATTCTAGTTTAACATGATTCTGTTTTTATAACCTAAACCAGCTTAACCAAACGAGCTTAGGATCATCAAACTCTCTTTGAGTGATATAATATATATTACATGAAAGACGATTGCGTTCAATGATAATCCAGCAACAACTGAATAGTAACCCAGTAAAAAAAAATTGCACAGCAAAAGGCGCGGGAAAAAGATGACAACACTAGCTATCGGAACAGAATTAAAGACATTTGGATATCAGCATTTTCAGTATTAAAAAGAAAGGGAAATCTTTAAAGCAGAAATCGAACGAAATCAAAGATTCAGAGATTATAAAAAAAAAAGTACGAAGTAAAGTAACTGATATAAAGAAACAGAGAAAGATAGACAGATAGAGAAAGAGATGATATGTACAAGTATATATTGATTGTTATATATGCATATAAATATCCGGGTAATTTAAACTTCGATTGGAAATTATAAAATAGTCAAGTAAAACCCCAAAAACCCACACTATTACAAGTTAAAATTCAGAGCCAAACACAACTCTTAAAAAAAAAAATCTTCTAATAACACAATTTTTTAAGAACAATATATCTATAAAATAAAAAAAAATCAAACTTTTCAGTGTCGGTACACGGTATAAGAACCACCACACTATATGCGGACGGGTGTGAGCTGCTACCTTACCTTTGCTACACCAGTAGTGCGAGTGTACGGTCTTCAGTTCCGCGCGCGCCTTATATACACCTCCTTCCCAGTGGGTCAAGGGCATATACACAGATCTTTACGCAATGCTTTTAATCTCAGTATACCTATGCAATTAGATAATTTTTATTATTATTAGCATTGTTGGTGTAATCGATGTTAGTGTTATCGAACTATTTATTTTTTTTTTATTTTATTTATAATTTAGATTTTTTTTTGGTTTTTATGTAATATATATTTTTTTGTGTGTGTGCGTGATGATAGCTGTTATGGAATTCTGAGTACTGTCATGGCTGTGGGAAAATGTTGTTGTTAGTATTGAAGATATTTTTCTCATTATTATTATTATTCTCATTATCATTATTATCATTATCATTATCATTATTATTATTATCATTACCATTATTATTATTACTATTATTATTATTATTATTACTATTATTATTGTTATTATTATTATTGTTATCATTATTATTATCATCATTATTATTACAGTTAGTATTACCGTTGTTAAAGTTTTTATTGTTGCTGACATCATTATCATTACTATTATTGCTACTTTTACTGTTGTTATTTCTATTGTCTCTATATTCATAATTATTGTTGTTATCATTATTTTTATAATCATACTCATTATCATCTTGATAACTATTACCATATGCATTATTATTATGATAACTATTATTTTTGTTGTCTCGTTATCACTGATTATTGTTACTATCATTATTCCAGTTAATAATTATCATTATCATTATAATATCAATAGTTATCATTACCATTATGATACTGATAATTATCATTACCATGAAGGAAATAATTATCATTATCATTATGGTTATTATCTTTATAATTACTGCCATTATAATCATCATATCCATATGTGATATTTTATATAGACACATAGATTACACACAAACACACACACACACACACATACACACACACACACACACACACACACACACTCACAAACACACACACGCATACATATACGTATATATGTATGTATGTATACACGTATGTGTGTGCGTGTGTATGTGTACTCATACACATTTATTTCACATAAAACAAACAAACACATGAAACTCTCCTCATAGCAAACACAATGACAGGTATAATCGGAAAGACAAGCATGTCTCAAAACGTTTTATGCAAATGTAGATGTTCAGTCCTTTTTTTGCTCAATCTTCTCTGCTTAAACAACTTCCTGGTAAGATGTGAGTTTGTGTTTATGGATTTTATTTCGTCGTGTTCAGTAACGGAGACGGTTAGATATCGATTATACAGAAAGGAATATATTGATATGAACAATAAGGGTAAGTAAATATATAGAGACACACACACACACATATATATATATATATATATATGTGTGTGTGTGTGTGTGTGTGTAGATAGATGGATAGTTAGGTGTTTGTGTATGCATATGTATATATATACATACATATATATACATATACATATAAATATACAAATATGTATATATGTATATATACATATATATACAAATATGTATATATGTATATATATACATACATATATATACATATACATATAAATATACAAATATGTATATATGTATATATACATATATATACAAATATGTATATATGTATATATACATATATATACACATATGTTTATATGTATATATACATATATACATATATATACAAATATGTATATATGTATATATACAAATATGTATATATACATATATATACAAATATGTATATATGTATATATATATACAAATATGTATATATACATATATATACAAATATGTATATATACATATGTATACATATATATACAAATATGTATATATACATATATAAATACAAATATGTATATATACATATGTATACATATATATACAAATATGTATATACACATATATATACAAATATGTATATATACATATGTATACATATATGTGTATATATACATATATATACAAATATGTATATATACATATGTATACATATATTTACAAATATGTATATATACATATGTATATATACATATATATACAAATATGTATATATATATATGTATACATATATATATAAATATGTGTATATATACATATGTACACATATATATACATATATATACAAATATGTATATATACATATGTATACATATATATACATATGTATATACATATATATATATACATATGTATATATACATCTGTATATATACATGTGTATATATACATATATATACATGTGTATATATACATATATATACATGTGTATATATACATATATATATATACATGTGTATATAGACATATATATACATGTGTATATAGACATATATATACATGTGTATATAGACATATATATACATGTGTATATAGACATATATATACATGTGTATATATACATATATATACATATGTATATATACATATGTATATATACATATATATACATATGTATATATACATATATATACACATGTATATATACATATATATACATATGTATATATACATATATATATATATACATATGTATATATACATATATATACCTATGTGTATATATACATATATATCCCTATGTATATATACATATATATACATATGTATATATACATATATATACATATGTTTATATGTATATATATTTATATATCTATATATGTATATATAATTATATATCTATATATGTATATATAATTATATATCTATATATGTATATATATTTATATATGTATATATGTATATATATTTATAAATCTATATATGTATATATGTATATATATGTATATATGTATATATATTTATATATCTATATATGTATATCTATTTATATATGTATATATGTATATATATTTATAAATCTATATATGTATATATATTTATATATGTATATATGTATATATATTTATATATGTATATATGTATATATATTTGTAAATTTATATATGTATATATAGTTATATATCTATATATGTATATATATTTATATATCTATATATGTATATATATTTATAAATCTATATATGTATATATATTTATATATGTATATATATTTATAGATTTATATATGTATATATATTTATAGATTTATATATGTATATATATTTATAGATTTACATATGTATATATATTTATAGATTTATATATGTATATATATTTATATATATATATATATATATATATATATATATATATATGTATATATATTTATATATCTATATATGTATATCTATATTTATATATATACATATATATTTATATATATTCGTACACACACACGCAAAGAAAAAGAAAGAGAAAGAAAAAGAAAGAAAGAAAGAAAGAAATAGACTTTTTATTCTCGCGAGTATGTTCGCACTCGTGTCTATGCATCTCCAGCCCGCACCCACCACGCGTTCCGTGCGTGCGAGGGCGTGAATCGGAGAGGCGAGGGACTGAGCTCTCGGGCCTGGATTCGCTCGCCCTCGCCAGCCAGCGGAGGGAGGGAGTCAGGGAAGAGACGAAGGGGGGGGGGGGCGAAGGGGCAAGGCGACGGAGGCACTGTGCCCTCGATTTCCGGGCGGGCGAGGCACTTCCGGGCAACATTGGTCTAGGTGGGGAGGGCGGATGGCAGGGATGACTTAGAGCGTGGGGGGTGCGGAGGGTTGGGGTAAGAAAGCCGGGGTATGGGTAAGGTATATTGGGGTAAGAATGGCTAAGGATTTGGTAAGGAATACTGGGGTATAGGAAAAACAAATAAAAACACAGGTAGGGGTTAAGGAGATAGGTATAGAAGGAAGAGAGAGTGTTGGGAAGGGGAAATGTTGGGGTAAGAGGGGGGCAGGGTTAGGGAAGTGAGATAATGATGGGGAATAGTTGGGGTAACTCAAGGTGGGGAAATGGGGGTGGGAGGGTGATTACAGGTGAGGGGGAGTGGGTAAGGAAGGAAAATGGTGCATAATAGGGTGACTAGGTAGGAGGGAGGGGCGAGTTGGAGACGGGGGGAGGGGGGGTGACTGCAGGTAAGGAGAGGGGGGAGGCGGTTGCGAAATTTCTTTTGTGACGGACGGAGTGGAAACCAACGAAAAGAGAGAGAGAGAGAGACAAAGAGAGAAACAGAGAGAGAGTAGGAGAGAGAGACAGACAGACAGACAGGCAGACAGAAACAGATAGACAGAAGGAAAAAGAAAACGCCTAACAAAGACAACGAAAAGCAGAAACAAAGAAAAGAGAGATAGACACACACACACGCAAAACAGTCACACAACTTGGAAACAGCGACCTCCAGAAAAATAGAAATTAGACCACACACCATTCTGCCAGTAACTTCCTATGCATCAATTCACGCCTCATCACAGAATCCTCATCACAAAACCACATCACTAAAGCCGCCGTGGTCACACTTTCATCACCCATTAAACCCCATCATCACATCTGCCCTCACCATATCTGCTGTCATCACATCCTGCGAAATCTCACATGCCTCCATCACATCAGTCATCACCTCAACACCACATCACATTTACCCTCATCACACCTGCAGTCACCATATCCACTTTCATCACATTATTTTCCGTCATCACGACTACAGTCATCACAAAAACACATCATCACAAGCGTAGTCATCACATCTACTGTTGCAAAAAAAAAAATCATCAGCATTTACCTTCATCACATCATTATGTTGTTATCTATAATGACGTTCCAACGCATTATTCCACGTATATTGGTTCCTTGTGGAGAATTTATGGAAGGATGGGTGAGTGTAAGGGAGGGAGGGTGGATAGATGGATGGGTAGGTGGATAGATGGATGGGTAGGTGGATAGATGGATGGGTAGGTGGATAGATGGATGGGTAGGTGGATAGATAGCTGGGTAGGTGGGTAGGTGGATAGATAGATGGGTAGTTGGGTAGATGGATGGGTAGGTGGATAGATAGATGGGTAGATGGATGGGTAGGTGGGTAGATGGATGGATAGGTGGATAGATGGATGGATAGGTGGATATATGGATGGGTAGGTGGATAGATGGATGGGTAGGTGGATAGATGGATGGATAGGTGGGTAGATAGATGGGTAGGTGGATAGATGTGTGGATAGATGGATGGAGTGATGGATGGGTAGGTGGATAGATGGATGAACTGATTAATGGGCGGGTGGATGGATTAGTGGATGTGTTGGTGGATAGATGGATGGACAGGTGGCTGGTTGTGTGGGTGGATAGATGGATGGACAGGTGGCTGGTTGTGTGGGTGGATAGATGGATGGACAGGTGGCTGGTTGTGTGGGTGGAAGGATGATTCAGTGGATGTGTGAGTGTATAGACAGATGGACAGGTGGCTGGTTGTGTGGGTGGATGGATGGATCAGTGGATAGATGCATGGATTCCTTCCGCGCTCCTTTCTCTCTTTCCCGCCGTCCCAATAATTAGATAAATGGACAGCTAATGGGTAAGCAACCATTACTCAGCCCACACACAAACACCGCCACTACACCCACAAAAAAAAACACACCCTTATTAAACCAGAACACAAAACAAACACTACGCACGCCTACATACCCACCACCACGCCCACAAACGAACACGTCATTCCCTCTGCCCACAAACAAAAAAAAACAACTTTTACAAACGAACACCTCATTCCCCTGCCCACAAACAAAAAAAAAAAACTTCCACTAACGCCCACCCCATTCCCTCTGCCCATAAACTAAAAAAAAAAACAAAAAAAAACCCACACACTCAACCCACACCTAAAAATAACCACAAAATACAAACGAACCTTATGCACGCCCGCACGCCCACAAACGCCACTCTCGGAGAAACGCGTTTATTTCCGTCTCCGCCGCAACCTTCCCACGGGCGCGCGATGTTTAGGGAGAAAACGAAAAGTTGCGGTTTTGTTGTCTCGCCAGTTACGCGCCGGATGCTATGGAGTCACGCTGGAATATTGATTTGTTTATATATTCATTTATTTATTTATTTATTTATTTTAGTTTGTTTTTATATATTTTTTTTTTCTATCTCTTTATTTTTTTCATATTTATTTTTTCTTGGACATTTTTCTTTCCTTTTCTTGTTCCTTTTCTTTTTTTTTTTTTCCTTTTTTGTTCCTTTTTTTTTACTTCTCTTGTTTCTTTTCTTTTTTCCTTTTCTTGTTCCTTTTCTTATTCCTTTTCTTTTTTTTAATTTTCTTATTCCTTTTCTTTTTTCCTTTTCTTTTTTCCTTTTCTTGTTCCTTTTCTTATTCCTTTTCTTTTTTTATTTTCTTATTCCTTTTCTTTTTTCCTTTTCTTGTTCCTTTTATTATTCCTTTTCTTTTTTTAATTTTCTTATTCCTTTTCTTTTTTTAATTTTCTTATTCTTTTTCTTTTTTCCTTTTCTTGTTCCTTTTTTTATTCCTTTTCTTTTTTTAATTTTCTTATTCCTTTTCTTTTTTTAATTTTCTTATTCGTTTTCTTTTTTCCTTTTCTTTTTTCCTTTTCTTGTTCCTTTTCTTATTCCTTTTCTTTTTTTTATTTTCTTATTCCTTTTCTTTTTTCCTTTTCTTGTTCCTTTTATTATTCCTTTTCTTTTTTTAATTTTCTTATTCCTTTTCTTTTTTTAATTTTCTTATTCTTTTTCTTTTTTCCTTTTCTTGTTCCTTTTTTTATTCCTTTTCTTTTTTTAATTTTCTTATTCCTTTTCTTTTTTAATTTTCTTATTCCTTTTCTTTTTTAATTTTCTTATTCCTTTTCTTTTTTAATTTTCTTATTCCTTTTCTTTTTTCATTTTCTTATTCCTTTTCTTTTTTCATTTTCTTATTCCTTTTCTTTTTTCATTTTCTTATTCCTTTTGTTTTTTCATTTTCTTATTCCTTTTCTTTTTTTCCTTTTATTTTATCCTTTTCTTGTTCCTTTTCTTATTCTTTTTTTTTCCCTTTCTTGTTCCTTTTCCTTTTTTCCTTTTCTTATTCCTTTTCTTTTTTCCTTTTCTTTTTTCATTTTCTTGTTCCTTTTCTTATTCCTTTTCTTTTTTCCTTTTCTTATTTCTTTACTTTTTCATTATCTTATTCCTTTTCTTTTTTCCTTTTCTTGTTCCTTTTCTTTCTTCCTTTTCTTATTCCTTTTCTTTTTTCTTTACTTTTCTTGTTCCTTTTCTTTTTTTCGTTTTCTTATTCCTTTTCTTTTTTTCCTTTTCTTATTCCTTTTCTTGTTCCTTTTCGTTTTTCTTTACTTTTCTTGTTCCTTTTCTTTTTTTCCTTTTCTTATTCCTTTTCTTGTTCCTTTTCTTTTTTTCCTTTTCTTATTCCTTTTCTTGTTCCTTTTCGTTTTTCTTTACTTTTCTTGTTCCTTTTCTTTTTTTCCTTTTCTTATTCCTTTTCTTGTTCCTTTTCGTTTTTCTTTACTTTTCTTGTTCCTTTTCTTTTTTTCCTTTTCTTATTCCTTTTCTTGTTCCTTTTCTTTTTTTCCTTTTCTTATTCCTTTTCTTGTTCCTTTTCGTTTTTCTTTACTTTTCTTGTTCCTTTTCTTTTTTTCCTTTTCTTATTCCTTTTCTTGTTCCTTTTCTTTTTTTCCTTTTCTTATTCCTTTTCTTGTTCCTTTTCGTTTTTCTTTACTTTTCTCGTTCATTTTCTTTTTTTTTTCCTTTTCTTGTTCCCTTTCTTTTTTCTTTACTTTTCTTGTTCGTTTGTTTTTTTCCTTTTCTTGTTCCCTTTCTTTTTTTCCTTTTCTTGTTCCTTTTCTTTTTTCCTTTTCTTGTTCCTTTTATTTTTTCCTTTTCTTGTTCCTTTTTTTCTTTTCTTATTCCTTTTCTTTTTTTCCTTTTCTTATTTCTTTTCTTTTTTTCCTTTTCTTGTTCCTTTTCTTTTTTCCTTTTCTTGTTCCTTTTATTTTTTACTTTTCTTGTTCATTTTTTATTTTCTTATTCCTTTTCTTTCTTCCTTTTCTTATTTCTTTTCTTTTTTTTCCTTTTCTTGTTCCTTTTCTTTTTTTTCTTTCCTTGTTCCTTTTCTTTTCTTGTTCATTTTTCTTTTTTTTTCTTTTTTTGTTCCTTTTCCTTTTCTTATTTCTTTTCTTTTTTTTTCCTTTTCTTGTTCCTATTCTTTTATCTTTTCTTGTTCCTTTCTTTTTTTTCCTTTTCTTGTTCCTTTTCTTATTCCTTTTATTTTTTTCCTTTTCTTGTTCCCTTTCTTTCCTTTTTCTTTTTCATTTTCTTTTTCATTTTCTTTTTTATTTATATTTCTATTTCTATTGCTATTTCTATTTCTATTTATATTGCTATTTCTATTTTCTTTTATTCTTATTCCTTTTCTTTTTCTTATTCTTATTCCTTTTTTTTCTTATGTTCATTCCGTTTCTTTTTCTTATTCTTATTCCTTTTCTTTTTTTTTCTTATGTTCATTCCGTTTCTTTTTCTTATTCTTATTCCTTTTCTTTTTCTTATTCTTATTCCTTTTTTTTTTTCTTAATTTTCATTCCGTTTCATTTTCTTATTCTTATTCCTTTTTTTTCACTTTTCTGTTCTCATCCTTTTATTTCTATTTTTCCTTCTCTTTTTCTCATTTCTCTTTTTTTCTCTCTCCCTCTCTATCTCTCTCTCTTTCGCTCTCTCTCTCTCTCTCTCTCTCTCTTTCTCTCTCTCTCTCTCTCTCTCTCTCTCTCTCTCTCTCTCTCTCTCTCTCTCTCTCTCTCTCGCTCTCTTTTTCTCTCCATAATTATGTTGATTATCATTATCGTAATTATATTCATTACCATTATTGTTAGTACCGTTATTATTATTATTATTATCATTATTATTATATTGTAATAATAATTATTGCTATTATTACAATAATAGCAATAATTATTATTATTGCTATTATTACTGTTGTTATTATTATTATTATTACAATCATTATTGTTATTATAATTGTTGTTGTTTTTGTTGTTGTTATTACCATTCATTTCATTATTATTACTATCGTTATTAATATTATCATTGTTAATATCATTAAAATTATTCTTGTTATTATCATTATTATGGTTGGTATTACCATCATTAATGTTATCATTATTATCCCTATTATCGTTATAACATCATTATCATTCTCATTATCATTTCCTCTGTCATAAACTAATAATAAACTTTAATATATCTCTATTTCAAATATACAAACCATCTTTTTTTAGAACATCCTAATTTCCACACCCTAGTTCTCACACACCTATATTTTCCTACATATCACAGCTGTAAGTTCAGCATTAGGTGTGAAGACAGGTGAGCATTCCCTAATGAGCGTGTTACCGTAGGGACAAGGGGACGTATACAGAAGGGACAAATAACATCACATGAAGATACTATCATACACGGTTGTTGAGAGGATGATGTATTCACAAATGTGAAATATCGAGTGCAAAGTTAATTACATGCGTAATTTCTCGCTTTCTGTTTCTAATAATGGTAGTAAAAGTAATTAGAATAGCAATAATAATGATAATGATAATGATAATGATAATAATAATAATAATAATAATAATGATAATAATAATTATATTGGTAATAATGATAATAATAATAATTATAATATCAATAATGATAATAGCAATAATAAAAATAACAAAAGTAATAATAATGATAATGATAATAATAATACTGATAACAATAACAACATTAATGAGATATTAATATTGATTTGATGAAGACACTCTTAATAATAATGGTAATAATAACAATGATAATTGTGGTGCAACTATTAATAAAGATTATAATAATAACAATGATAGTAATAAAAATAACTATAATTCTGATACTAATAACAATGATAATAATAATAATAATAATAATAATAATACAATTCAAACTGAAAATATCACAGAATATCGAAAACAAATCCCATTAAAAAAAATGACCTCCCTCACTTCTTATCAGAATGAAAAACCTCGACCTCCAAATCTGCGACCACGGATTGGAACAGACTTGTGCACGCATCCGAACAGATTTTTTGGCGCCAAGAGAGACGTTCATGATCACAAATTAAACTTTAACGTGGCGATGGATACGATCAGTTTGAAAGATAGAGCTTACGGCAATTAAAAATAATAATAATAATAATAATAATAATAATAATAATAATAATAATAATAATAATAATAATAATAATGATAAAGCAGGTTGATAGACTGAACTTATGCCTTTGTAGAAAAAAAAAAAAAAAAAAAAAACTAGATGGAGGAGATTCTAATAGAATGATCATGAGCTTATACCGATACAGATTTAAATGAATTGGAGGAGCTACATCATCGGATAATATGGACATAGTAAAACGGAGAGCAGGAAAATAAACATTCGGGGGGTAAATATAAGTTTATCATTAACTTTCTTAAATTTAGCGTAAAACAAATATTTATTCATTAGATGTTTTGACACCAGAAGATAAACATGAAAATAATGTAAATATATGCCTTCTTTTACACTTGAATGATTATATATTTAAACTATAACGTAAGACTTTGCAGCTTCCCGACTACCTGCTCTGATGCCTTTTCCTCATCTCCATCTTCATCATCATTATATAATCATCACTATCGTTATTACATTTCTTCATTTTCATCTTCATCTTCGTTTGACGTGGACATCATATATCTCCTATATCTGAATATTCGAAAACTCCACTCTTTACCTTTTAATCGTAAGTTAACTTCTGATTCATCCCTCTCTGATACTTCATATATAAATCACTTCGATGGTAGAATACTATTGAATAAAAAAAAAAAATACTTCTGTTGATAAAAGCATCGTTATTGCCACATTGTATGTTGTCGCAGGTCGGTCATCAGCGAAAATTTCTTACGAGTTATAATGACAGCTTCTGCTTTTCCAAATACAGGAGGAACCCCGAGTATTGACGACGTAATAGCCTACTTTCAGAGTTCCAGACAAACGTAAAAAAAGAGACTCATAAAAACTCGATTACTCTGACAATCCTATACCTCTCTTTTGATAAATAACTTCCTTTGTAAATAATAGAGAAGATTATGACAGGAAAAAAACAATATTCAGGTAAGTCTATTCTCAGAAAATATTTTTGGATATAGTGCTTCTTTCTGTCATTTTATCGAGACAGTTGAATATCTTGCTATTCAGAGATAACCAATTTTCTCTCGTAGGCCATTCTTTCCCTTTAAGTTTCAAGGTCAGACCCGGAGTGCCTCAAGGAAAGGTCATAGGGTCAACGGTGTTCCTTTCATACATTAGCGACTTGCCTCCCGCACTTTCATTTTTGGCTAGTCTGTTCGTCTACGGTTCGTTGACCTCGGGGCGACCGTCTCTTTGAACCGACCGACTCTCTGAACCGACCATTCACAACAATGGAGGGTAAGAGAGTCCTGGATAACACGAACACACAGAGATGTGAAGCGTGCACAATCATGGGTCTTAGGACATGTAGAGACAAACATTTTTTTCAGCGTTTGAAGTCTTATTGAAATGAAAAGTAACTCTGAGTCAAACATTATAAACTATCGTAAAAAAATCGCAATGTAATAATTACCCTTCACTTTCCCCTCTATTCTAATCGTCATTATTGATAGTAACATTGCTGCTATCACCATCATTATCACAAATATCATTACAAGCTCCGAAGTATGTATACGCCTGACATAAGCTCTGTACATGCGATCCAATACATGTGCTATATACTAAATATACCGTATATACAGTCCTACTACGCGTGTGAAAGCCTGTGTTAAAACCGACCAGTTCTGACCTTTGTTTTGATTGGTCGGATCAGAAAGTACCCCCGGGCGTGGCATTTCAGGTGGGCGTAGGGGAGGGATTTAAAGAAGGCGTTAGATAGAATAATAACGAAGAGAGTAATAATGATACTGATAATTGCGATAGTGATAAGGATAATGATAATAATTATGATAGTAATGATGATCATGATAGTAATGATGATCATGATAGTAATGATGATCATGATAGTAATGAAGACTGTGATAATGATAATAATAGTAATGGTGATGATAAGAATGAGAAACTAGTATAATGATGGTGGTGATGATAATGACAATGATAATCACGATACTGCTAATAACAATGATAATAGTGAGTATGATTATAATAGTGAGGATAATAATAAAAGTATTAACAGTGATAAAAGTTGGATCACTCCTTCTTCTTGTCCTTTTTTAGAGAGACTTTTCGTACGCAAAGATAACACGTTTTATTTATTGATTAGGCCTAATATCTTTAAAAAACTATCCAGTCGCTTGTTCATTTATGTTTAGTTGACAGCTACAGTTTTTAAAAATTAATTCCGCTGTCGATATTTACATCTTTTAAAGGTAGATATATATTGTTTAATGATATGGTAGACAGTCAAATCTCCTCGTGAATATTGCCAGTTAAAACACAATCGCTTTGCTCGTCCATTTTGAAATCTGACGAACATAGCCAGGATCTCATTTTTGTAAACTGTCAAATTGTCAATAACAAACACTATCCAAGAACCAGTGCTAAGACAAGTACGTAACACAAGATAATGTGAATGAAAGTCAAAAGAAAATCAATAGGTATGTATAGAGAACTTTATAGAATTGATAACTATAAATGTGAATAAAGGCCATGGATTAATAAAACGAAATTTCATTTACTCACAAAAATTCGCTTATCCGTACACGACGAGTTTCAAAATATAGTGTTGTTGATCTGTTATCTTTTACGTAATGCATTTCCTGACATCCGAGAGTATTGTTATTATGTCATTAAATGATATTGGCAAAACTTGCTTGCAGTTTAGTTGCATTGCATGCAGTCTGTGCTAGTTACTGAGGCGGAAGTCGTTTTTACAAACTCTCGGACGTAACGGTTCTAGAGGTTGCTATAAAACCGCGATTTCTGAAGATTTATTTAATCCTTGTTTTTATAAGCTCATTTGTCTGTCTGTTTATGAAATACATAAATACCTCACAGTCACACACACTTATAGACACGGACACACACACACACACACACACACACACACACACACACACACACACACACACACACACACACACACACACACACACACACACACACACACACACACACACACACACACACACACACAAGCATGCATGCACGCACGCACACACACACACACACACACACACACACACACACACACACACACAAGCATGCATGCACGCACGCACACACACACACACACACACACACACACACACACACACACACACAAGCATGCATGCACGCACGCACACACACACACACACACACACACACACACACACACACACACACACACACACACTACTTCATAAAACAAGCACACATACACTACTCCAGAAAACAAGTACACACACATACGAGTTTATGAAGCAATGCACTTAAAGATGGCAGTAAAAATAAATGCACAACTGCAGTGCTTCAAATGATTGTGGTTTGTAGCCGGAAGTTCTTTGTATATCAATTTATTGTCTTTCTTTTAATTTACCCTTGTAACCGTATGGTATAATTTGTCATCTTGCTATTATTAGTACTTTTGGTACTACAGATATTTAGTGCATCATAATGGTTATGATAAAAAAGCGTTATTATCACTATCTTAATGATAATGATTGTGAATGATGGTGTTAAATGTATTGATGGTAATGATAGTAGTAATAACAATGATGAAAAGGATGATGATGAAAATGTTAATGATGATATAAAATGAAATAATAATAATAATGATAATTATTATCAGAGCTATTATTACTATTACTAATAATAATGGTGACAAAGATAGTAATGATAATTATGGTGATAACAATACCAATATTAATAATGATAATATGAAGATGATGATAGTAATAATGGTAATAATAATTGTAGTAGTAGTAGTAGTAATAATGATAATAATAATAATAATAATGATTATGATAATGATAGTAATTATGATGTTGGTAATCATAACGATGATAAAAATAATAATAATGATATTAATAATGGAAATGATAATAATAATGGAAATGATAATAAGAATGATAATGATAATAAACAATTATGGCAACAGTAAGAACAGTAACTAATAAATCCATATCTGTTTGAATAGCGGAAGACAAAAACAAGAGTCTGGTAATTATAAACAGCCACACTATGAACAGGAAATTTAAATGATTAGCAGTGTTCCTGGACCCTTACTGTCACATGTTATAAGGCGAAAATGATATGCGCTTGACCAGGGCCGGAGATAGGCTTGTGTAAGTTCGTGAGCTGAAGTCAACCACAAGATTCAGTGCCAGCATTTCAGTTTTACCGCTTCATAGGCATAATTTGAGTAATGGTGCAATAGAAAACGTGTTATCATGTGCATTTAGTTCGTAGAATGTTGAATCTTATACCTTTATTTGTGTTCAGTATAGCTTGTAATTGTTAGATTTTGTTAGAATGAACCGTTTGCTTTTATTTTATATATATCCTAAAGAGGAAACTGCCTTATATAAAAAAGGCAGCAGAATAGTATTTTTTTCTTAAAAACAAAGCAGACCTCCAATTTTGGATTTGTAATCATCATTGCAAAATCGATAGACATATTGGCTTTACAAAACTCTATCACATGACGCGTGTGGAGGCCTTGTGCTTGGCGTCCTTAAGGGAAGATAATACTAGAAGATAAAAGGGAAAATAAGGAAAACGAACACTAGGTGATAGAAAGATATATAGACAGGTTGGTAGATAGACAGATAGATAGGTAAACTGACAGATATATTGACAGACAGCATAGATAGACGGATATATAGATATATATGCATATTTAGAGAGATATATTGGCAGGTAGACAAATAGATAAGTAGACAGAGAGACTCGTAAA
>NC_061848.1:5392814-5395314 GCF_019202785.1 Penaeus chinensis
GGGGGGGGGAGAGAGAGAGAGAGAGACAGAGAGACAGACAGACAGAGACAGAGACAGGGGGGAGAGGGAGAGAGGTCGCCGCTGACACCCGCTGTCCCTCAGGCCCATCGGAGAGAGAGAGAGAGAAAAAAAGAGAGAGAGTGTCGGCGTGCGCTGGTCAAGGGAGAAAAGAGATGGAAGTCTTCTCTATGGTTGCTGCGTGTTGCTTCGTTTTTTTTTCTCTCTCTTTTTTTTTTTTTTTTATTCGTTTTTCGTTTCATTTGTCTTGATTTGCCTTCCTGTTTCCCTCTTTTTTTTTCTTTCTTTCTTTCCCTTTGCCTTTACTTATCTTCTCCTTCTTATCATTATCCCTTCTTCTTCTTGTCTTTTCTCCTTCCTTTTCTTCTTCTACGCCTGCTTGTGCTTCTTTCTTTTCTTCGTTTCTTTGTCTTCTTTATTATATATGTTATATCTCCATATTCTAACCTTGTTCCCCAGGCGTGATACCAAGCCGACTGCATTGAGTCCACGGGAGAAAGTGGCATTTGATTTGATAATAATGATAATGATAATAAAGATGATGATAATGATAACAACAATGACAGTGCTAATAATAGTAACAATGATGATGATATTGATAATACTAATAATGATGATGAGGAGGAGATGAGGATGAGGATGGGGATGAGGGTGGGGATGATGATGATGATGATGATGATGATGATGATGATGATGATGATGATGATGACGATGTTGATGATAATGATGATGACAATGATGATGATTATATGAAGGAAAAACAGAAGAATGAGAGAACAACAACAAGAATATTCATACGAATAATAATAACAATAGTGATGACGATGATGGTGATAATGATAACAATAATTATGATGAGGACAATGCAAATGATAATTACGATAATTAAATGAAAAACAGTAATGATAACAATAACAATGAAACAGCATCAACCGCATCATCCACATATCAATGATAACAAAACAGAAATTAAAATAACAATGCATTCATGCCGCAGCTTATTATGCATTATACCGAAATTCAACAGCACAGTAAGTGTCAGAATCATAAGCGTGATATGGCATTGCAAAACTAACTAGGTTCATCCATATAAAAAATAACTGGTATTTACTGAAATCCACACCAGCTGTACAAAGGCCTTCGGCATAAGAACACGTTTTTTTTTTTTTTTTTTCTCCTTTTTTTTTTTTCTTTTTTTTTCTTTTCAAAAATCAGAAAACCACACCTGTTCGCTTAGCGCACACATACACAATCATAAATAATTATATATACTGTTACCCTTCTATATGACATAATTTTTCTATCGCAAATTGCTAATCTTAAGCATCAAACCCATCAATATATATTTTTTTTTAGGTTATTGTATAATTTTCATAGAATAACATCTATGCCACACCACCGAAGACATCTTAGAAACCGGATTGTGGAAATGTCCTTCTTACCCGGAAACTGCCTGATGCTAGCCAGTCATGATGGCAGCAAGTGCATGATAACGCAGGCAGACTCCATGCACGTGTGACCTTGTTATTGCAACGTTGCTCCTGCTCAATATGCCGCATCTGCAGCTCTGTGAATATGCGAATAATGAAGAGGTATATCGTATATCTTATATCGTCCAGGAATGATGGAATGGTGTATTTTCCAGGAATGAAGGAAAGGTGTATATATACCAAGAATGAAAGGATGGTGTGTATATATTCCAAGAATGATGGAATGGTATATCTTTCAGGAATGATGGAGTGGTATATCTTTCAGGAATGATGGAATGGTATATATTCCAGGAATGATGGAATGACATATTTTTTCCAGAATGATGGAATGATGTACACGTTCCAGGAATGATGGAATGGTATATTTTCCAGGAATATTGGAATGGTATATATTCCAGGAACGATGGAATGGTATATATTCCAGGAATGATGGAATGACATATTTTTTCCAGGAATGATGGAATGATGTACACGTTCCAGGAATGATGGAATGGTATATTTTCCAGGAATATTGGAATGGTATATATTCCAGGAACGATGGAATGGTATATTTTCCAGGAATAATGGAATGGTATATATATTCCAGGAATGATGGAATGGTATATTTTCCAGGAATATGAGAATGAAATAATTTCCAGGATCGATGGAATGGTATATTTCTAGGAATAATGGTATATTATCAGCGAATATTGGAATGGGATATGATGAAGCACATAATGGTATATCATCATCAGATATTGAAAGGCTGTGTCATCAGAGAATATTGAAATGGTAATCTAAACTGACATACCATCGTAACACCAATGAAATGGTATATAATTAAAGAACAATGAAACGATAAGACGTAACAATGCTAATAATGATAATGATAATAATAATAATAATAATAATAGTAATAATAATAATAATGATAACAGTAATAATGATGGTAATAATAATAATGATAATGATAATAATAACAACAAATACATCAACAAAATAAGTAATGATAA
>NC_061848.1:5397814-5402814 GCF_019202785.1 Penaeus chinensis
TTCCTCCACCTCCTCCCCCTCCTGCTTTTCATTCTTTCCCTCTTCCTTTTTTCTTCTTCTTCTACCTCCTCTTTCTTCTCCCACTACCATTACCATTATTATTATTATAATAATAATAATTATTATTATTATTATCTTTATCATCATTATCATTCCTATTATTATCATTATCATTATCATTATTATCATTTCTTTAACATTATTATCATTATCCTTGTTATTATCATTATCCTTGTTATTATCATTTTTATCATCATCATCACCCTCTCATCATTATTATCATCATTATTATTGTCATTATCATTATCATTCTCTTCCATCATCACCTTCTCCTCTTCCACGTTTTTTTTGTTCCTAATTTGTTTTTGCGAAATCATGCGATCAATTGTCATGCACTAGATAACTGGCCGTTGGATTTTCTCATTTAAACCTAAAGTGATTCTAATGCAACATCAATCTTATCTATTTTTAATCTATTTATCTATATACTTATTTTTTGCTGATCAGAATAATAATAATGATAATAATTAGTTAATGATAGTATGACGACGATAATTATATTGATGATAATGATAATGATGATAATGATAATGATAATAATGATAATGATATAATAATGATGATGATGATAACACTAACAACCATCATCATAATGAAAATATTAATGATAATAATTATAATATCATTATCATTATTGTTATTAGTAACAATAATAATAAGGATAAGGATGATAATAGTGATGATAGTAATAATGCTAACACTAATGATGATGTGATATTGATAATAATAATAATAATAGTTATAGAAATAATAATGATGATAGCATAGCATCTGTATCATCTCTGCAACCATAACATCATTATTATCGGTCTAATAATAACAATCAAGAACAAATATAAATGATAATAAATAATTAGGATAATCATAAAATCTTTTATGATAAGAGCAACATACAGCCACGTCCGATTCCGTCCAGCCAAACTTCGAACTGAAATATACCCCCTAAACCTTTGCAATGAATCAATCTCTCAAGGGTAAACTTTCCCCAAACACTAACCTTGGCTTCGTTTCCATCGCTTCTGAAACAGAGAGGAAAACCAGAATATCACTCTAAATGACAATCGAAGTTTATTTGTTTTGTTGGCGGGAAGTGAAGCCATGGATTCGGACGCGGGGGTTCGGTAAGGCGGTTAGTATTTTTTTAAATTTGAAATGTTATCAGTTAGTTTGTTCTCTCTTTCGTTTCTTCTGGTACTTATTTTTTTTCATTTCTTATTTTCTCGTTTGATAATCCTTAACATCATGATTCCCGTCATCATCATCATTATTAAGGAAATGATGATGCTAATAATGATATTGATAAAAATAATAGTAGTAATTATAATAAGGCCACTGATGGTTATAATCATAATTACTTTTGTGATTATTATAATTATTATAATTTTTGTTATCATCATTATCATTATTATTACTATTGTTGTCAATACCATTGTTTTTTTCCATTATGATAATGATAATAATAATTATTATTATTATTATTATTACTACTACTATTATTATCATCATCATCATCACCATCATTACCATCATCATCATCATCATCATCATTATTATTATCATCATCATCATCATCATCATCATTATTATCATCATCATCATCAACATCATCATCATCAACATCATCATCATCATTATTATCATCATCATCATCATCATCATCATCATCATCATCATCATTATTATCATCATCATCATCAACATCATCATCATCATTATTATCATCATCATCATCAACATCATCATCATCAACATCATCATCATCATTATTATCATCATCATCATCAACATCATCATCATCAACATCATCATCATCATCATCATCATCATCATCACCCTCATCATAATCATAATCATCTTTATTATTATTATTATTATTATTATTAACATCATCGTTTTTTGTGACTTATTATCCTTTTCATCGATACCAACATCATTATCATTATCCAAATACATCACTACTATTACCCTTATTCATCATTATTGTCATTAATATCACTGACATCGTGTTAGTTGTCTCAAATTGTCATAATTCTTACCGGTAACACTATCATTCTTATTACTATATATATGAATATTTTATATCACAATTATCTGTCTATTATCACCATTATCATTTCATTACTATTATCTTTATCATTATCCTTTTTACAGTTAAGATTATAACTTCCATTACCACAATTGTAGTATTTGTTCTAATCAACATCATCATCAATACCATCATTTCTGCATTAATTACCCAAATCACCATCGTTACCATAACCATTACCATTACCATTAGCAATAGCAATATCATTCCTATTACCTTTATAAATATCAGTAATATTACCATTACCCTTACTATTACCAATACCATGACTATTACCATTACCACCACCCTTACTATTACCATTACTAATACCATTATCATTACCAACACTATTACCATTACAATCACCACTATCAACACCATTACCATTACCAATAATTACCATGACCTATAACAATACCAATACCAGTATATTTACGATTATTACCATTATTGCAAATCCCGAAGACCGTTCAATAGAGGCTTGATTCGTGAATCTTATTAAGTCGTTTGTTATAGTTACAGTTCGTGGGTTGAATTCGTGATTTTCCTTTTATTTTCCTTTTCGCTTGTTCTCATTTCTTCCTTGATTTTGTTATGTATCTTCTTCTTCTTGTTGTTGTTTTTTATATTGTTCTTGTTCAGTGCTTTTTGTTTACTCCCTCAACCTTTGTTTTTTATTGCTGTTGTTATTTTCTGTTCCCTATAGTTTATATGTATATATAAATGTGTGTGTGTGTGTGTGTGTGTGTGTGTGTGTGTGTGTGTGTGACGTATATCTGAGTGTGTTTGTGTGTTTCAGGCGTCGAACGTATGCCTGTGCTTGTACGCATAACATGTATATATATATCCACCATAACAGCAACAATTGAAATAACCCGCACGTCCTTCTTGCCAGTTTCTATTTTATTTTACACATTAATCTGGTAAACGACACAGGTCCAGGCATGAATACACGGTGATCATAACAAGACCGAGTGGAACAAAAGAACGGTTCCAGGGCCACCACCTGTAATCACACCTGGCTGACGGAACAGAGGCTCTCGTGATGGCAATACTGATTGTCGATACTTTGATCCTCTTTTGTTTTGTTGTTTTTGTTTGTTTTTTTGTGATAGGAATGAAGATAATGTTGGCAATGGTAGTAATATCAGTGATAATGATATCAATAGTTTCGGGGAATTATAATAAAATAATCAAATATGAAGTTATGATAATATTAATGATAATGGACTGATAAAAGTTAATAATTACAAGTATTAATGATATTGTTTGCGATAGCACTGTCAGTGCAAATGATGATAATGATAAAAAATACAACACTAATAGTATTGATTATATCATGATCAACAATAATCATAATCATGATAAGAAAAACAACATAAATAAAAGCAATTGAAAATAACTCCAAGATGACTATAATGATCACGATAATGGTAATGACCGCTGTGAGAGGATAACAGAATTAAAGATAATAACAATGAGAATCAGAATGAACATCCCCATTATTAAACACAAACCAAGAGTATCCAAAAACTGTCACTTATCAACAGCAAATACAAACTTCCCATCAAAAGTCCAGTCTCGAAGGAGGAAGCGAAAACAAAGTAAGGTCGTAGTCCGCGTTGAGGTCCAGAGAGCCACGTTTCCCGCGTTCCGGCCTTCTCGCCTTTGGCATGCGGCCCGAGGAGAAACTCGTCAGGCGGAGGAGGAGGAGGAGGAAGGATGAGGCGGGGAGAAAGAGGAGGAGGAGGAAGAGGCGAGGGAGGAGGGGGAGGAGGAAGAGGAGCAAGGAGGAAGAGGAGGAGGAGGAAGGAAGGAGGAGGAAGGAGGAATAGGCGGGGGAGGAGGAGGAGGAGGAAGGAAGAGGCAGGGGAGGAGGAGAAGGAGGAAGAAGAAGAGGCTGGAGAGGAGGAGGAGCAAGAAGAGGCGGGGAAGGAGGAGAAGGAGGAAGGTGAGTAGAAGGAAGAGGAGGAGGAGGTGGAGGCTGAGGAGGAAGAAGAAGGAAGAGGCGGGGGTTAACGGAGAAGAAGGCGCAGGAAGAAGGTTGAGGACTGGTGCCAAGACACGCACACACACAGACACACGCGCGTGCGCGCGCGTACACACACACACACATATATACATACATATATACACATACATATACATATATATACATGTGTGTGTGTCTGTGTGTGTATGTATGTGTGTGTGTGTGTGTGTATATATGTATATATATGTGTGTGTGTGTGTGTGTGTGTGTGTGTGTGTGTTGTGTGTGAGTGTATATATATATGAATATATATCTTTTCACACACACACACACACACACACACACATATATGTATATGTATATATATATGTGTGTATATATATATATGAAAATACATCTATCCCCCCCCACACACACAAATATATATATGTATATATATATATATATATATATATATAGAGTGAGAGAGAGAGAGAGAAAGTAAGAAAGAGAGAGAGAGAGAGAATGTGATCTCCTTTTTTTCTTTTTTTCAATGAATTATAGTAATTCATATCAAATTGTGAATAAGTATTTGTCATACGGTCAAAAAACGGCCCTTTTATATATACTTTTTTTGTTTTTTATCTCAAGGATATTTAAATGAACAAGGAAATATTTGATGGCTGACTGCATATTACATTCTCTTTTAAAATCTTCGAGATTGTCATTATAGTTTTTAAGCATTTATAGTCGGAATTTTTGCATTACTTCACTCTCATTTTTCATCATTTTTCCCCGCTTATCATTAATAGATTATGATAACGATGAAAAATAGTAGTAATAATAATAAGATCATTATTATTGTTTCTATTATTACTATTATTATTACTAATATCATTTTTGTTATTATCATTATCATTA